>NC_058131.1:120644470-120646426 GCF_016433145.1 Gracilinanus agilis | reverse complement strand
TATATATATATATATATATATATATATATATATATATATCGCCCTCATGCTTTAGACACATTTCTTCAAACAAATGTCATATTTGCTTATCACTAGGCAAAGACCGGATTTTTACAAATCCCACTCCTGTTGCATTTGGGGGTGAGAAACTCAGACAGAATGCCTGCCCTCTGGCCATGCGGGGAGGAGGGGGGGAAAGGGATGCACTCTGGACTTTAAGACAATACGTACCTGTTTAGCTCCAAGCCTAAATCGGGGCATCATTAAATTCAGAATTGGAAGGGTTAATAGAAACTTGGTTATCCTGGGGAGGTTTGGGCTTTTTTCTTTCTTTTTTTTTTCCCCTTCCTAGCCCAGGTTTGGAGCAGCATAATTACGTTCAACTGCTGTTGTTTGGAAAGGGCAAACAGCATCTTAGGCACAGAACAATGAAATTACAGCTGAGATTTAGGTTAGCAAAAGCCGTCTTCTCTAGGCTTTTATGATTCATTATTTCCCATTAAATACAGTATTAGAAGTGTACACTAGATAGCTCATGGTTGCTGCTCTCCGAGCACATTATCTATATTACACAGGTCTGGGGAGCAGAATTAGAAAACTTTGGGGGAATGAGCAATATGTGTTTGCTGATAGAAGTACCATATGGCTCATCTTCTTCAATTGCTTTCATTGCGACTCTGATGCTGGAGAAATTAAAGTTTTATTTGATGTGGCACAGCTTAATGAACTGTCTTCTGTTAGGAAAATTGAATATGTTTCCTGTTATTTGAGCACAGAGCCTCCATGGTTTTGGCTGATGAGGGATGCATTATGTATTGTTTATTTAGCATTTTGAAAACAAAAGCAAGATATTGAAGGTAAAATTGATTACTGCTGGCTTGTATTATATAATCAAATCTCTCTTTAAATTTCCTCTTCTAATATTTTGTAATGTTTTAATATAGGAATATTCCAGATCATTTTGGAAGACTCACAGACCTGGCTTTTTTGTTTGTTTGTTTTTGATCAAGACACCTATATGAGAAACAAGCTACATTAAAAGTCCAAATCCATCATTGTTTTATCTGTAAAGTTCAAAGGATCATGTCTGGGAAGAAAATAAATTTCCATTTGCATTCATCTATTCACAGAACTTCTAGTGGGCCTCCTTAACAGCTTTGAGAGAATGCTACAATATTTGGGTAGTTGAAAAAGGGTTGTCTTTTTTTTTTCTTTGTTTGAACTGGACCACTCAAGAAAATGCAGGGGCAGGCATAGGAAGGAAAGAAAATACATTAAATAAATAGAAATACAAATCTTAAAGGTCCATTTAAAGATTAAGTTTTAAGTTAACTTTTGGTGTATAAAAAAGAGTTCAACATGAAAATTGTTTTTTTTAAATCAAATCAATATTCCTTGAATTTATTTTGGAATTATATAATGGTTGTGATTTTCTTAAAAAGGAAATACCATAAAATATATATCTGAAATGAACAAACTGAAGCTTTGATCCATGTCATGTAAATTCTCTCCTCTCCCTGAAAAAGTTGAAGAGAGATATAGAAAACATTTTAATTTCATTCTTTTAGTTTGATCATGATTTTAAAAATTTAAAAGAAAAAGCTGAATAATCTCAAAAGCCTTTGAAAATTGTGCCTTCATCTTTTTAACCACTCAATTTCTCTCTTTTTTCCAGCTTACAATGCTCTTTAAAAGTGCTAATGATACAGACATAATGAATCTCAACAAGTCACTAAGATAAAAAATAGTTTAGATGAGCCAACTTCATTTTCTAAAATACAAACAACCCTAACTAAAAAAAAAAAGTCATTTATCTTCTGTGTCCTGTGATATTTTGAGAACTCTGGCAAAGATGGCAGTTAAACAAACCTCTCTTTTAATCTAAATACTGCCTGTTAGAGAGAGGCTTCCATTCAATATGTTTATAGACTTTAAGTAAAGAAGGAGTAAAAAAAA
>NC_058131.1:120611970-120641970 GCF_016433145.1 Gracilinanus agilis | reverse complement strand
AAATTCTCAACTGAAGATGCCTGTGAGAGCATTCCAAACAGATCATCTTGACAAACATTTGTTGCTCTTCGCCTTTAAAAGAAGCTATGATGCAATGCAAAATATTGACTCCAAATAGTGATAATAATCAGTTGTCTAATAGTCCCCAGTACCCAGATATTGACCAAGTGCAGTGTTAAGGGCTATCATCATGGCCTGGGGCCCTTCCCTCCTAGAGCCAGTCATTATCTGATTAGGAGGCCCTCCAAAGAAGTCAACCATTGCATCATTTTATTGGTTTTAACAGCACAGGTTGGTTGGCAGGAAGAGCCACGGAGGAGGTTAGACAAATACCACTGGAAAAGGATTTCATTTCTCTCATTTCAGGATTTCAGAAAATGCACAATCCAGACCCTCACGACTCCCTCAGTAAATAAATAAATCACCTCAATCTGATTTAAATAGGAGCAGAGCAGGGGAAAACAACAGCCATCAGAAAAGTACAATTTTCTGCCACCTTAGAATTTCCCAGGCTATATAGAGAGTATTTCATTCCTAGCAATTAGAGAAATTATCTCAGGTATTTTTGACCCTCTCCTCAGGTGAGCACCGTGCCACGATTTAAAAACAGACAAATACATTTTTAGAATCCAAGAAGAGAAAAGAAGAAAAAAGAAAACCAACCCTGTTTCTAATCAGTGATAACTATATATTCTTTTAAAGGCACCCACTTTGTGTTTAACTATGTTGAATGCCCCTGATTAACAAGTGGAAGGCAGTGATATAATTAAGAGGTTATCTCCAGTAATAAAAATGCTCCAACATGTCTTGGAATGTGATCTCCTTCACAGATAATTTTTTAAGAATGTAGCCTGTCCCTGCTTTGTCTGTAGAAACCCAAGTTAGTGGTCCCAGGAGGAAAAATAAACATACGTTTTAAAATGAAGATATTTAAAATGTACCACATATTTCAACGTGTTGCCATAACCTGGTCTTTTTTATGTCCGTCCTATAAAACCTAAATTAAGCCTCTTAGGAGTGGTTTTGCTGCTGGTTTCATCTAAAAACACAATGGATTTTAAATGGTTACAGTAACTTCAGGGCACTCTCACATGGAGTCACGACTGACTGTTTTCCCCCTCCCTTCCAAACACAGCCCCGTAAATGGGTAAATGGGCGAAGGCGCTTCACAATTTGAGCTTCATTTGGAAATGTAAACTTTTAACAAATAGTAATTGCTCCCGTAGCTGAATTGCTGAAGTGACTGGCAGCAAATCTCTTTTCCCCCCCTCTCTTGTAACATTTTGAACTACCCATCAGCGTCAAAGGAAACTGCACGAGTCTCTGTTGCCACTCTAAATAAGGTACAGCAATGTTAAGAAAAATGTCAGAAAATCTCAGTGGATTAAAATAACATTCCTGCATCATGTCAGCGTGGACAGCTTGCTTTACTGTTTTGCATAATTTTGAAGGATATTTTTTGTAAAACGGTCTCCCTATAAACAGAAGGAGATGCTATTTGGAGAGATTTTAGAACACATTTGATAGTCTGCAGAATTTAATTGTTTTTCTAAATCCTGTTATTCTTTACAATACATTGGGTGGGTGTTGGTTTTTTGGTTTTGTTTTTTTTAGAGAGAACAACAGGCAGGCTTTGCTTTTTGGTGAGCAAACTCTTTTGCACTCCTTGGCAATGGGGAAATAAAGCAGGCAATTTCAGGGGCTTCTGTGCATTTCTTGCTCTAAAATTTCTGAGCTATTAATTTGGTAAAATAAGGGGGAAAAACTTTTTTTTTCTTTTTGGCTCTGAAACATAAATTAAAACATAGAGAATTATTGCCCTCCCACCCTCTTTGAAAATGAATAAGCATCCAACTTTTAAAATGTTGAATATCAGGTTAATTGACTAAAATTTTAACTAGAGGACATTTGTAATTTATGTGTTCGTATATTGTAATTACTCTTTTTTTTTTTAGTTTTTCTAGGGAATGTTAAATAAATACAAAATCTATTCATGTCATGAAAAGGGCCAGTGGCATTTTAAATATTTATTATGAACTTTAAGGACAAAATAAGAAATAGCTAACAAATGTAATTCTTACCATCAGAAGAAATGGTCAGATTATCAGTAAGAAGTTAGAGCAAGCTCAACTGATTTTTCAATGTGAGATTTTCTCAAAACAGGTTTTTAAAAAGAGTGAATTTAGACAAATTTGTCTCTTAACCTTTAAAGATTTCCTGCCCATTTCTGTATGTCCTTTATTACATTAATTTTTTATTTAAATTACACCATTAACTGGATATGAATTTATCAAGAATACATATATTGATTTATAAAACAGTATCATTAATTATTATAATAGCTAGATGTAGCTGATATTACAAAGCCATTTAAAGGTTTTTAATATAACTTGGACATACATAGATAGATAGACATTATGGACAAGACTACAATTTAAACTGGCTACCAGCAGTTAATGAAATCCTTGATTTATATTCTAGTTTAAAGATTGATTATATTGTTGCTTTGTAAAACTACTTATATTATGTCATTTTTCAAAGGATGTCTCAATAAAAAAAAGTGAAATAAAATATTCAGTCAATTCCCCAAGCAGATTTTGTTTTCTATATTTTAAGTGCTAGTGAAAATAATTGATTGTAGGGGTTCTGAGATTTGTCATTTCCATCCCAGGGCTGGCTTTCCTAATGGGAGCTTTGTTTGCATATGCACAATTCCACACAGTCCTCCTCTTCCGCTGAAAAGAAACACCTTCACTTTATTTCATTGTTCACAGCCACACCCCTGGATATTTCAGAATCCCCCCAAATCAGGCCACCGAAGCCCTTCTGGCAACTGTTAGGTTAGGCATTTCTTTAAGGTTGTGCAAAATTGGGACTTACCCCAAAGCCGCCAAGCAGGCAATCACGAAGCATATTTTGGTTAAAATGCAATCTGAAGAGGAGAAGAAGAGAAACATGAGGAAGAATATAAGCAAATAACAGTTCACACTTTCAAATGACTTTTCAAATGGTAATTAGTCAACAAATAGATTGCAAGTTAAATTCTTTTCACTTTGGACTTGGGTTACATCTTCTAGGCTTTTTATTTATATCACTTATCCTTGCCTGGCAACATATGTTACCGATTTATTATAGGATTTTTACTGTTAGCAGACAAATCTAAGGGTGAGCTGAGAAGGCTAGTTTCATCTGATGAGTTTAACAACAACTGCAGGGCATCCTTTAGGGTTAGCCAATAGGCTCTTTTGAAGCTATAATACTCACTATTAACCATTTTGATGCTGAAATATTTCTACTGCTAACAGTCACTTCTCCTATTGGAGAGCCTTAGAGAATTCTATATACAAATGTTAAATATAAATGATTTGTTTTGTAAATATTTCAATAGACTTCCAAGCACTCTGTTCCATGTGTCTTAAATTCTCTGAAAGCATATGTACACTACACACACACACACACACACACACACACACACACACACACAGAGGTTTCTGTATTTTTTTCCATCTCTAAAAGGATACTTCAATCTGTAGAACACATTTGAATAAACAGTTATCAAGCTTCAAGTTAAATTGTCAGTTTACCCTCCCCCTTGCCTCCACCATGACATTAATTCTCTGCTATGCTACTAAAACAAACAAATATCCTTTAGACTTTAAATGATCAAATTTCTTGGATATACACGAAGCCTAGAAAAGGAAAGTTCAGAGGGGTTTTTTTTTCCCTCCCTGAGAATTTGATATTTCTTTTCAAGTTGTAGATACTAGTCCATAAAGATCAGTTTAAAGAGATATCATGTCAGGCATGTGTTTGTGCGTGTGCGTGTACTTCTTCAAAGCTATTATTGCTAACTGACTACAACTGCGGATGAGAAAATCACAAAATGTTTGCAGTTTTGATTCTGTTCACCTGGGATTCAATTTAGCCCTAATTACATTCCCATTATGGAATAAGCATTTTTCCCCTTTCGGATTCCCATGGGGAGTCCCTCTGACCAATATGAAAGGACAT
This sequence comes from Gracilinanus agilis, assembly GCF_016433145.1. Lineage (NCBI taxonomy): Eukaryota > Metazoa > Chordata > Mammalia > Didelphimorphia > Didelphidae > Gracilinanus > Gracilinanus agilis. Next base: position 120,637,959 of record NC_058131.1, on the reverse strand, counting down.
TTTATCAAGTTCACTTTGCAAATCCAAGGTTTAAAAATTAAGGTACAAAATCTCAAGTTGTTGAAGTCAATTTTGTATGCGCAAACATTTGTTTGAGAGTGGCTGTAATTTTGGCAGTAAGAATTCAACTTCCAAAAGACTGATGGTAAAACTAACAGGGTACAACCAAAAGTTTCCTGTGATCAGAAAATGGAACTTTAAAAGGTTATCAGTAACTTCTACGAGCCAACAGGTATTAAGCTTCCAGAACTCTGTTCATATCCATTTAACAACAGAGGATTGCCTCTGGAAATCCTGATACCAAGTAATCCTGGTACTAAGTTACCAAGTAGTTCAATTATACCTGGATCTTGGCATGAGACATATGAAGCAAAGAAAGGCCATCAGTGTTCCTGAAGTCCACAATTAAAGAGAGAGAAAAATATCACCTTGAGATTTGTAACTTTCACTCCGAATTGCATTTTATGTTCAAAGTAGTAGGTTCTCATTTATTTCCACATTAAACCTTTCCCTATAAATGGATAGAGACTACCATCCCATTTAAATTAAGAGAAATATTTAAACAAATTAATTTTGTACATTATATATTCAAAATATGTTGACACATAATGTAAATCTAGAGGAAACTACAAGTAAGTCCAGGAGATGGTTAGAGCTTTAAAGAATAAAGAGATCTTTTTAAAAAGGGATAATTGCATAGGAATCCTATAAATAATGACTCAGGGAGCAAAGTAAGTACTCATGAAGAACAATTACAGAGGTTTTAGTCTTGGGTTAGGGAATTGCTTTCCAATTTCCCAAGTGCCCAGAAAATAGATCTCTCAGTCCTAAAATGTCTTAGTCCTTGCACAGTATTATTTAATTAAATTTTTTAAATGTTCATTTTTAATAGTGTCTTCTTAGGCTATTCGTAAAGAAAGGAGCACTGTAAATACAATTATTCTTGGGTTATTTTTCTTCAGTATTGAAGTTAAATTTGTTCTCTGATTCATCTTTATTCCCAAGTTTCAATGCCATACTAGTGTTTCAAACTGGGTTCCAAGTATTTGCGAAATGGTCTTCTAGTCTCTGCAAAGCCTAATAAGTCTTCACTTATGGTGGTAGTGCATGCTGTACTCTAACAGAAATAATAAGGTCTTGAATTTTTCCTCTCTTAGAGAGTGTTATTTAAAGGATTGGGTCTGAGGACGGGAGTTCTGTTGGGTTCCTAGGGCTCTGTCATTACCAGTTTTTGATAAATTTAAATGGGCTTTTCTGGCTACCTCTCTGATATTCAGCTGGAAAGGGTGTGCTCTATTTTGTCCTCCCTCCCCTTCTTTTTCTGTTTTGTCCATCACCTTGGTTTCTTTTCCACCATTTTTGACCTGCACTTTTTCTGGATCAGACGCAGGCAGGTTGAGAGGTAATGAGAACCAGATGGACATAGTACAGAAATTGCCCAAATGGGTATGAGAATGTGGGGAGCTGTCAGGCATGGAGAGAAGCTGGAATTTTTCAGCAATAAAATGGGATTTATCGCCACTCTACCACAGTCATTGCCGACAACCGTTTACCTTGACAGAAACCCCATTCCAATAGGCCACTCCGATGCAGATTTTTTTTCCCAAAGAGTGATGATTGGTATTTGTTCTAAGGCTCAAATGGCCTGCACTAAAGGTGAAGCATTAGGCCAAAGTCCTGTATTCCCCACTGAGGCAAATGAACCTGCTAAAATAAGTTCCTTCCACAATAGCTGTGTAATTGAAACCAGAAAGTGAGAGAATTTGATAAATTGCTTGACCCTGAAGGAATGTTAAGGTCATAAATTTTCATTGCATTTTTTTTCTCTTTTTTATTTTTATATATTGATTATATTTAGTATTTGTCTCAGAAATTCAACAAGCTTACAGATCATCAGTTATGGCCTGAGGGAAAGCACAGTAAATCAGCAATTAAGAAGGCAGAGGGGATTCACCCCCCTCTAGCCAACCCAGTGATGCACACTCTACTCCAAGGACAGCAATGGAAGTGTCTGACATCTCAGAAATACCCCAACTTGGCACACAACTTGTCCTGAAATGGACAAAGTGGAATCTACTAAAAAGATTTTTCTCAGAGGGGCTGCTTCTGTACTTGCTCTATTGTTTATGAATGATGAACTGCTAAAAGACTGGGATTCCATCTGCAAACATCACCAACCCAGAGCTGATTTTTCCTGTAGCCTCAGAACTAGAATAGTATTTTACCTGAAAATGGGTGATCCTACTTTTATTAAACAAAATATACACATAGCTGTGAGTGTGAGTGTATATATTGGCATTAGGTGTGTCTGTTTTTTAATTGTTCTTTTTTATCTGGATGATGGAGAAATAGACAATATCCCATAAAAACAATCCAATACTGACCAGCTTTCTTTCACAGTCGATATAATGTAAAATGGGAAATACGTGACTTTGTGCCATATTAGAAAATTCTTGACCATTGTGGTGCTAAGATTTGAAGACCTTTTCCTTTGTGAATGAAATTTATCTACCACTGTTTTAAACATAATCACACGCTAGGATTTTCTAGGCTATCCCACTCTATCTTGAATATAAATATATATGTATTTGTACATATATGTATGTTTATATAGTTATATGTGTATGTGCATGTATATATGTGTGTATATTAATGTATATATGTGTACATGTGTCTGTACATTAATGTATGTATGTGTGTATTTAACTCAATATGCAACATGACAAAAAAATCTTTTTGCTAACAAAAACTTATCCTTTCAAACTTAAATGAAGACCCCCATCTCCCTTGTCTTCTGCGTGTGCACTATGTGTGTTTGTCTTGTTTGAAACCATTAAAAAATGAAGCCAGAGACATTTTATCAGCAATAGATCATTTTTATTTGGGGCACTGCAAAATTAAAGAGACACAAAATAGAGTATTGGATGCCATTTCTGAACAGTTATATCCCTGGAACTATCCCACTAATTTACAACTCATTCTGATTTATTTTCAATTACAAATCACCAGTTTTGATGTGGAAACTAATGCTTGAACTAGGATGAATAGGTATTGTACGCCAAGTAATTTGATGAAGTTTTCCCACCCAAAATATCTAAGCCTCAAAAGAGAAAAATGTTTCACGCTGCATTTTCATAAAGTATTATCAGCTAAAGCAAAGCTGAGTCATTTTATTCCTCTATCCCCCTTTCCTCTTTTAGAAGTAACCAATGACAAATTTCTTAGGAGGCATAGTTTCTCCCTTTGAAATTTATTTTTTGAAGGAAGGGTAAGTGGGGAGGGGATTCCCTCCACCCAGAAAAAAACAATCACTAAACAATTGTGATTGGTACAAAGTAGTAAGTAGTACCAGTCCTGTTAAATTTAGGGAGAAAGTCTTGGAATGTGGCACCAAAGTACAGAGGAAGATGATATTTTTCATATGTTCTTGCTTATATGTGTGTAAATATTTTAATAACAATTCTGCAGCAATATGCCTTCATCTTTAAAAAGGGCATCTCATGACATGCATATGATGTACCTTTGATCTATGGTTCTGGTTTGACTTTTTCAGGGTTAAAAATGTGGCTTCCTTCTTCTGGCACTCAGGAATTTTTGTTGCAGGGCTGTTTCAGACCAAAAAAAAAAAAAGATATAAATCTCATACAGGCATAAATAAAATATGAACAGAAAATGGCTTCAATCACTAATATTTTTGCAAACTAATGTTCAGCTGATGCAACTCAATTTTATTTTGCATCACATTAGTGCCATAATGGTAATGACTGGCCTTCATTCACTAACAGTTTGAGTCAGCACTTTGAGACGTTTTCAAATTAGGTCATACTGCACATTTGTGGCTGATACAAAGGTTGATTAAGAGAGCTTCACCGTTTTAAAGTGATGTTGTATGAGTTGAATTAAGTTCTCTGTGATAGTTCCGGGAAAATGTGAGCCGCCATAACTAAGCAGAATTAATGTATAGGCTATAGGGGAAGAATATATTTCCACAGAGTGCTTGAAGTAATACTCATTTACAATTTAACAAAGTCCCCTGTATGTTATAAAAGAATTGTATGATAAGTCTTAGAAACAAGCAATGAATTACAAGGACTCTGGAGATATGATCCTCACTTTTGTTTCAGGGAAAAGCAGATTTTATTGTCATGTCACTTCTTGATTTTTTTTCCAATCAAGAAACTGTCTTTTTAAAATTTTTGAGAGAGACAGAGACAGAGAGAGAGAGAAACTGTTCCTTTCTTTTCTGAAGTAAAAATTAACCCATGTCACAAGCAAATCATTGACAAGAATGTAACAATTCTTAGGGAAGACAAAATTGCTATATAAGCCAGACCAGGGCTAAAAGAATTTAAAAGATATATTTATAGACTGTTGTATTGATAAATCCAAAACTTCATTGAAAAATTGAAGGCAATAGGATGTTTTTAAAATCCACTCAGCATTTGGAAAATAAATTGTAAAAATAACTCATATAGCCCATTATACATTTTGATTAAGTTTTAGGCAAAACAAAACAAAACCTGAGCTTCCTGAAAAATTAGTTCACTTTAAAAGGCAAAAATTGCTGCTATCACTAATGTTATATTTACATTATGCTCCAAGCCATAGAAGAGAAAAACAATGAAACTTTTAGGAGCTTTGAGAGAGAGAGAGACAGAGAGACAGACAGACAGAGAGAGAGAGAGAGAGAGACAGAGACTGAGAGAGACAGAGAGAGACAGAGACACAGAGAGAGAGACAGAGAGAGACAGAGAGAGAGAGACAGAGAGAGACAGAGAGAGACAGAGACAGAGAGAGACAGAGAGAGAGAGACAGAGAGAGACAGAGAGAGAGAGCGCAAGTGACAATAAGAACCAAGGAAACTGAAGTGGGACGTGAAGACTCTTGTGAGCTAAGCTGAAAGGAAAATTCTTGAGCTCAGGAGTTTTGGCCTTGAAAACTTAGTGTTTCACATTCTTTTTCCTGCCTGTTCTTGGTTTCTTTATATTGACATCCCTGAACTTATATCCCTAATGTGAGCAATTGACTTTTTATTTCATGTTTTTGATGTTGTGCCACCCACAGACCTTTTCTGCCCTCCATCTATATTTCTGGATTCAGTCACTACATCCACAGGCTTCTGACAGAACACCACCCTCACAGCCTCCAGACTGGCTAAGTCCAGTTTATTCTCAGTCTCTTTCAATTTACATTGAATGTGTCCCAGAAGTTGTGAATGAATTTGATTCCTAGAATAAAAATGACTGAGAGAAAGGGGGGGATGCAGGTTGTTCAGAAGAAGGTGGTCCAAGACAGCCATGGTTCGTGTGTAATTTTTTTTAAATCACCAAATTAGAAACATAAAGTTGTAATCGCCATAATTGTTTGTAATATTTCTATGCATGTTTACACTTTGGACTCCTTACAGGTTTCAAGGGGATGAAAGAAAAATGACCTTTAAATCTTGAAAGGAACATAAACAATAACAGTTTAAAAACAAAAGTAAAAGATTGATTTCTGCCCTATCACAACAAATATCCCTTAATGAGCAAACCATCCCTGGCTGCTGTCTCTTTCTATCCTTTAGCTTTTCTGTGATACAGCCCAATAGAGTTGCTTGAATGTGATAAATAGAGATGGTACCTTTGGTTGCACTTAGCTTTCCTCTAATTTGTTCCTTTTTATAGCCCCATGGAAGAGATTTTATTTTATTTTTCCAAAAAAATACTCTAATCGTTGAAATCTGGTCAACAAGGAAGCCACTCATCCATGGTGAACAGGAGGGGTTGCTTCTTAGAAAGACTGGCTTAAACTTTGTTCACAAAACATAAAAGCAAGAGTGTTATTATACATATGTTCTAAATGGAGACTGTGTCAATCAGGTCAAAGAAAAAAGATGAGCAGATAGACATTCCATCAGTGCGTGCGATAAGTGGAGAAATGGTCAAAAACACATTCTCTTTTATAAGTGAATACTCAGTCTCTTTAAATTAAAAAAAAAAGTTTCATCTCCTCCATGCCCCTTGTGTTTGCACTGACTTCATTTACATTTCTGAAAGGTCACTTGGGCTGTTATAGAAGATTGGTTGTTGATTCCACTTGCAATACACTTGGTTTATTTTTCAGTACACTAATTTGAACACTATAGAGAAGCTTCTTTCCAGCCACTGAGATGCCTTAATTTCAAATCAGTCAAAACATCATGTTGAGTAGGTGAAAGTATTTGGATTATTTTGTTAGGCAATTAGAGGAATACTCAAATTTCTCTATCAGTTTAATTTAGGACAAAAGAACAGCATCTAGTTAGCTAAATTTATTAGTACATAGGTTGGAGTGGGTTTTTTTTTTCCTAGAATAGATACAGCTACATTACAGAGGTGAAACATGACTTTTGATGATCAAGCATGCAGTGATTAAATAAGGTTAATCCTCATTTTATATGCTAATAGGATATTTATAATCTCAACAGCATATCCAATTTAGCGATTTTATTCTCTGTTGTTAAGAAAGTATTTCTTATTAGTGAAAGAGAATACCCCTACATTCACCACAGATGCTATTTTAATTGGACTCGAGTGTATTGTGGATAATTAGTCCACTTCTTTAATATTTCATCTATAATTACACAATGAACAATGTGCTTAAATTTCAGAAAGTTGGTGGGTTCAAAAGGGAAACTAAAAAAATAAAAGCAACTTTAGATTCATGTTTTCCTCCACTCTGTAGGAGCCTAAATGGTATAGAATCCAGGACAATGGGATAAATGAATCAGTTAAAAGCATTTCTTAAACACCTACTTTGTATCAGTCACTGTGCTAGGCACTGGGGATTCACATAGAAAGAACAAAACAATTCCTACTCTCAAAGAGCTTATCGTTTAACTGGAAAGGCAAAATGTTTTTCAGTGACCTCAAATCAAAAGTAAAAGCTGTATCCAGCTTTGTGATAATCATCTTATAAAGTTCTCTGGCAGCAGAATTGTTCGAACCAAGCCCATAATCTATTGATGAAAGGCAAGAATATTATTAGTCTTTCAGTATTGCATTCCCCTTGTTCCTTCTAAGACAAATGCTCAAAATGACACATTAAACAAAAACAACAACGAAAAATGAGTTTGGTGTTTTCTCAGTACCCAGAGTTGACTCCCAGGCAAAGTAATCCCAGACAGACCCGATGATGTCCTAGCATGAGGACCAAAATTCTATTTTTGTAATCAGCAGTGTCAAATGAAACAAAAAGATTAATTTGTGATTTCAGGAATCTCCTGCTTGATTGAAAACGGATGCATTTTCTACCTTTGTTCAACTAGGATACTTTCTATTTAGCAGGCACAAGATATGACCTGTTGGGGGGGAAAAAAAAACAAACAAAAAACATGCTTTGGGGTGGTAAGAAGGCAAAATAATATTTTGATGTGTTAAGTAGGAAATCTTTTCCAAAAGTGACAGAACCAAAAAATACAGCCCTCTGTTTAGCCCAGGGGAAGGAGGCATCTCAGATAAGCATGATTCCTTAACCACACTTGCAATGTGTCTCCACCCTGACCACTCAAAGAGCCATCCTGTTGGGTTCCGGGGCTCTTCTGCTTCTCCTCTTTTCCCGAAACAAGTTTTTCCATTGTCTATTAGGGAAAGTGCTGATTAGCAAGGTGGTTAGTCTGTTCCTGGGCTAGTAGACCGTCAACAAACCAATGACTCCCAGTCAATTTTATGCACAATTTTGTCCTTTTTTGAACAAACAACACAAAAGTAGATTAGTACCTAGTCTCCTACCTGAAGACTGCAGTTCTCTGATGAATTTTTTAAAAATCAGGTATGCATTTTATTTCTTATTTTCCCACACTAAACCGTGGCGTAGTTCCTTTACTTTAAAATAAAGTTAGAAATCTATAACGAAAGGACACTAGGTGGATATGGTGGAAGAAAAAAATGGCATCGATTCGAGTTTCAGATTTCGTAACAAAGAGGAAAGCTGTTATGAAATGTATGAAGAGATAAACACTAGCACATGCTCTACTTGCTTTGGATGTCATTTTTTTAAAGAAGCAAATACAAGAAAAATCAAGACTCCCCCCCCCACCCCATCTTCCTAGTCCCAAACATTTGAGATTTTTTTTTCCACAAAAGACCAGCGTGATTCTGCAATCACTTTACGAAGAGAGGCACCCATGTGACAGTGGGAGTCAAGGATAGACTGTCAACCTTGACTTCAAATTTCCTGGCTGCCACTGATTTTGCAGCAACTAAAATTTTGTTTAAATGGTCATAAAGTGATTCTTTCAGGAAAGGCCTGCCACACTGACGGAAGAGCAATGTGGCCCCTCACCTAAGTTCATGTCACTGCTGCCTGTGGAGAAAGGCTAAGCCCTTTATAATTTCAATTGCCTCCTGATCTCCCTCAATTCTCCCACTCCCCTCATGCCAGGGCAATGCTAATAGATTTTGTTTGTACTAATCGACAATGATACAGAGTGTCTCTGAATTACTATTGTGAGGGAAAGTGTGACATCATACCATTTTTTCCTTCTTTCCTTTTAGTCATATCACCTGTCTGCTTAAATGTGAGATTCCACAAAATGAGACTTGCATTTGGTCCTATAAAACGAAGACTTTATAAGTTGACTTTTTTTTTCTGACCAGAACCCATATTAGTCGGAAAGGGAAAGGCCAAAGGGAAATTATTGCTCTTTTAGACAGCAGCATAAATTTTCTTCCTATTTTTAACCTAGCTTTTAATTTAATAAGTTTTATGACCCTTATATTAAGTACATATGTTTTACAAGACATTGTGTCCCTTGAGTCACCCTGAATTTGCTCTACGATATGGGAGTGTAATGAATGAATACTGTGTTTCTGATTTCAGTTCACCCATTATTTGATTCCTATATGCTATCTAGTAAACCTGCATAAAAATAGAGATCAGCCTGCTCTGGGACTTGAAATTTATTCTTTTAAATGAAGTGCCTGAATCTGTCCCTTCGCAAAATCTCCTATTTTCAAAGTGTCTCCTGTTGTTATTTGTAATAAATAAATAAATAGAATTTCTTGGGCTTCAAAACTTTAAAAAAAATGCAGCCACATGAATATATTTATATGGTCATTTCTCTGGGTAATGGCAAAGTCATTTTTCCCCACAAATCAAAGAAAAAAATTAATTCCCACTCTCAGTTAATGGAAACCTAAAGTTGAATCGATTTTCTTGCTCAAAATGTTTCCTATCACATATGTATCAGTTTGGGCTTCTAACAGGGTCCTGAGTTTTTGTGTTGTTCACAATACAGGACACTCTTGGAAGTTCATACATGACTGCACCTATCTTGGTAGAAACTTGACTCAGACAGATTGAGCAAGTCTCAAGGAAAACAGCCTTATGAGCTCACCTTTAGCATAAAGACTCAAGCGCTCTAAAATGTTGCATTGGTTTGGGGCCTAGCTTGGCTGGTATTATTTACTTTAGTAGGTACAAAATGTAATGCTGCCAAGCTCTCCCACATATCTATAATCGTGGCATTTATTTTGTATTATTATTATGATTATTAATAATAATATGACTTGGCACACATTTTCCTTTATATCACATGGCAAATCGTGAGCTATCGATGTGCTAAATAGCAATTCAGAATGCCTATTTTAATGTGATAAGATTAAATTTGAAGTCCACATTATAAATTGGATATTTCTAATCAGATTTGAGTAACTGTTCCTCTTAACATGCCAAAGTTCAGCAACTCCTCCAACTACAGTACACATGCTTCAAATCTATGACACAATACAGAATAGAAAAGCCAAATTTTTATAACACAATTTAAGATTTAGTGCCAGATCTTGTGTTTATGTATATTTAAGTTTATCAGCGTATGGAATCCAGTTCAGTAAGTTCCTTTTCTCTCTTTAAAAAAAAAAATTCTAATGACCCTAGAGGAGAAGACCTCAAAATGGGACCAATTTTTTTTTAAAGAATCTTAAACTCCCCATAAGACATTAACATTTATGTCAAAAGGAAATACACAGCCATGTATATGCAATGGTTATCTACACATCAGCTGGTAGGCTTTTATTGCGGTAGAAACCTATCCAATATCTCCAACAGGAAAATTTTGGACCTCCACCCCAAAAAATGCCCCCTCCATGCAATCTCTTTTATGCTGGAATGACCATAAGTTAGGATATACTTAAACTCTCTTTAAGAAAGTACCTTGGCACCTCTTGGGTTCTTTACATTTAAAAACACAAAATAAAAAAGCAAAACAAAACAGAGTTGCTTTCGTCCTTAAAAGGTGAAGACCAGCCCCCAGTGGCTATGAATTATGGCGCAGGACACTGAGCACTACTGGTTTGGATAGAACGTTGGCATTATGCTCCACAGAAACAAGGAACAACCATTTTAGCCAGTCACAGAGAACTCCTGGTCACCTCCCAAGGGGCAAATTGATGTCAAGTTCTGCTGTCTGTCAGGATTAAGTGCCTGTTTGCTTTTTCACTAACATGTGGTTTGAGAACAAAGCAGCTCAAATCTCCTCAGTTCTTAACAAAGCATCTCAAATTGCTGAGTAAAATTCCTTAATCCCCCATCTTAATCTGAAAACACCAGCACCACATGGTAATACACTGTGGTCTCTTTTTGGGCCACCCTCAACCGAAAAGTACTGTACCCATCCTTTCCTATCTATTCCCTGAAATTACCATGAACATATTCAGTTGGGTCTCCACATGACCAGAACACTTTCAGATAGGAATCCAGGTGCCCCATTTCCAAATAAGGCTGTTAGTCATTTTTCTTCCTTATCTACTTCATTTCTAGGGTGAAAGGTGGGGGGGAGTACAAAGTAATGACAGGATAAACTTGCCCACTTGCAGAACCTTGAAGATCAGGGCTACATGGGAAACTCTCAATCATAAGTCTAAATTGACTGGCATAAATCACTGATTTGCGACATTTGTTGACTATTTGTCTTAGATTTGGAGCCAAGAGGACATTGGCATTTTGCATAAGAATTCAGAGTATTTCTACTGAGGTAAGAGGACAAACTAAAAGGAGATGAAACATAAAACCTCAATGACTGGTTTGAAACTTTGTATGAAAAACATCTTTGTTAATGCCTGGCACTTGCTTTGCTCAAGACTCTACAAAGCACACAGGACAGTTGAAAAATATTGTAAATTATTTGCATAGATCAGTTACATATTATGGATTAAGATTTTCCCCTGTCCATTGCCCAGAATGGATGGGTTCCAATTTTTTTTGGAGGCCATAATTTGCCAAGTGTTGAATTCTGCAAGTTGAATTACATAAAACCTTACTTCCTCTCAAATAAATTATTCATTATTATTTCAGCACATTATTTGGAGTCTCTTGCTTAAATAATTTTAGTTATGAGTTGGTTTGGGTGAGCCCGAGAAGTATAGTAGACTAAAACTCTTATGCCCAAGAAGCCAAAATATATATGTTTTTAAATCTGGATTGTAAAAGAGTCAAACAGATTAGAGAGATTTCCTAACTGAAATATTTCATTGCAAAAAACTTTTTGGAGCTACTCCCTGATCTCTCATTCTCTCTCTCATTCTCTTTCTCATTCTCTCTCTCTCTCTCTCTCTCTCTCTCTCTCTCTTTCTCTCTCTCTCTCTCTCTCTCTCTCTCTCTCTCTCTCTCTCTCTCTCTCTCTCTCTCTCTCTGTCCTTCTCACCTCTCTTTTGGTAGCCAAGAGACACGAAACAAATAAAAATCCATTTCTTGGCAACAGTGGTAAGCCCTAATATGTCTGAGTAATACACACTGAAACTACATAGAAAACTGAGAACTATGGAGCTAAGTTTAGACAATGCTATAACCATTTGGGATGGTTGAAGAAAAAATATTGTTAAAAATTAGAATGATGAGTAACCAATTGAAAAGGAGAAGCATTATGGAAGTATTAGTATCCTGAACAGAAATCCTGTCGACAATAATATCCTTGTCCAGTGGTCCTAGTCTCCCCTTGAGAATCTCCAATGATAATGATTCCATTATCATCTGAAGAATCCTCTTCTCTTTGGTATACCTCTAATTGCTATAATTTATTTTTACCTTTATATCAAACTGAGCATAGACTTTCTGAAACTTCTATTCTTTGCTTTTCATTCTTCCCTCTCATACTGAAGCAAACTTTACATTAAAAAAATCTTCTTCGAAGTAATCATCTCTTCTTTTCAAAGAGCAGTGAGAAAATTAGGCATTTCCCAATTTATCTTTAATTTGGATTGGAGTTTTTTTTTTAACTTCCTTCAGTATTTTCGTTTAGCCCAATAAAGTTATTTTTAGAGTTATTAAAAGGAATTTGTTTTCTTTAAAATTTCCTTTCTTTTTTAAAGAAAGGAAGAGCCAGACCATTGTTGCAGCCCAGCTCACTATATATGTTTTCACACAGGATTGGAACTGTAGTTGGGCAAATTCCACAACCCAATATGATTGGCAAGTCCAGAGGATACAGAAGAAATGTAGCAATAAAGCAACATAGATAGCTAACTATGGGGTTAGAGGACTTAGTACTGATGGGTAGAGTCTCCCTACCTCATCCAGTTTAGACAAAGTTTGTTCCTTTGTGTACTCTGGCAAGGACAAAATCCATTTCACTCAGAGATGTCCCTGGAGGCCTGATTTCTACTTCAAAGAAGAATTAAAATAGTGGATAGCAACTACTTTTTACCCTTTATTTTCTTTTTAAAACAAGAGACTATGAAAAAGGAAAAAAACAATATACAGGTAGGTGAGCGATTATTTGAAAAGAAATATGAAGTTTTTCTTTTTTTTTACAGCCAGTTCATCTCTCTAGAACAAATCAGTCATGACCAGTAGGAATTTTTTTAGATATGTTTAATAATTCTGAAAAAGTTTTTGTGGATCATGCTTATGGATATTTAGGCAATGTCAAATTTAGTGAGCAGTTTACAACTAAGAAACAGGCTAAGGAAAGCAAATACTGGTAGCATCTTAACTTTCCCATCTAAGACTTCAAAAATAAACATCTTTTGTAAATATAATTTTTTTTTAAAATTCAGAGGACATATTCTTTTCAGTCATTACAACATAAAAGAATTCTGTACTTAGGATAGTAAGATGTATGAGTATATATTCCAAAAAGGTTCTTCGGGCCAGCTGCCTGCTTCTCACACCCACCCTGCCAGCTTTTCTATCAATCAGGCCTTCTGTAGTTGCCTTATGGAAACATTTATAAAAATATTTGGACTTTTAGGACAGCCCAAATCTTTTTTAAAAATTTACTTAGAAGAAAATCACTGACAGTTAAGTTACAATAAGGCAAAGATTTTTTTAAACTTCGGTATGTCCCTACTATACCATCTTAGTGCTTGATTGTTGATTATTATTTTTGTTTATTGAATGATTGAATTATTGGCTATGCTTTCATTTAGAGTAAAGGACTGAAATTTTGAATGACTAGGCCAATTCCAGAATGACTAAAACTCAAGTTTAATGACTTTAGTAACTTTTGTAAGCATTAATATCACTTTAAAATATTCATAGCTGGGCCAGTTGCCCTGAAAGCTTAATATGGGAACTGAGAAAAGAAATGGAGGAGAAAGGAGAAAGGAAGAGGAAGGAAAGAAAAATAAAAGCAGAAAAAAACAGTTTAAAATAAGTCCAACTTATATGACTGTCAGAAGAAAAGCCAAAGTGAAGGGTGTGCTTTACTGGTGGACTGACAATTTGACATCTTGTTGGTCTTGGCATCCTTAAAGTTTCCTGCTGAGCATAAGGTGCAAAGCCAAAATGCCACAAAGCACATACGGCCGCAATAAACTGTATTATAAAACTTCTTTTAAAAGGTGGGTTTTGCTTAACTGCTTTCTTTTATTACAAGGGAAAATTCAGTGGTGTGGGGTGCAGGGCATACTGGGGAATGATTGTGGTAGAGAATAGGCATTGATAAAACTTTTCAAATACATATCCTAAAGCTCAGCAATAATGTTTCTAAAATGTTTTCCAACCTTCATTCAACACAACTGAAATCATGGATTGAATTTCCCTCTAGCACCATTACCTTTCCCTTGTACCATGGCTGTGAATTGGACCAAAATCCAATCAGTCATCCTAAAATGTGTATCTCCGGTTCTAAGTGAATCTACTAAGAACACTGACTTTTCAATCAAATCCATCATAGGGACTGGAAAAATAATTCTCAAAATGCACACCCTAAGGACAGTGCCACAGAAGCATCTTCTATGAAGGTCTTCACATCACAGTGACAGAATATAAGTCTTTCCATCTTGTAATATTAAGATCATGAGCATGGCTAGCCTCTAAATTATCCCTTCATTCATCTGAAGAGGAAGACTCTCAAGTTTCTTGTTGAAATGGGCCAAAGCAATGATTTGGTATAGGGATCCCTTTGCAAAACTGGCATCAAAGACTTAAAACTGAAACTTTTATTCTTAATTAGAACAAAACATTTCCTTCTTTCCTTACCACTTGTCTATACAAATAGACCATCATTTGGAATCAACTCTTCTAGATTCATTAACAATAAGAGGCTATTTACATTTGACTGTACAAACATGTTCAAATCTTCCCCCCACCCAAAAAAAAAAATCTTCCACGGTCTTCATTTCTTCTTTCCATCCTCACCATCTATCATTCCTAATCTGTCCTTCTTTTAACAACCAAATCCATAAAGAGGAATTGTGGGAGGTGGAGTGGAGATAGACCATCGATACTCTACTTCTTTCTCTGATGATGACGACATTGTCACCTCCACTGGGTTTGATTATTTTTTCTATGCACACAACTCCTATATCTATACATCTAACCCTAATCTCTCTGTAAAACTGGATGTTTTAAGGTCATCCCAGAGATTCTTTAATTTTTGGTATCCCCAGTCCCTACCACATGCCTGGCACAATGCACTTAATGAAAGCTTTTTTATTTAAGTCCAAAACAGAATTCATTATGCTCCCCCCAAAAAAAACCTCACTCCCTCTTTCTGACTTTCTTATCTTTATTTTGGACATTATTATCCTATCAGTTGGAGAATTACAACCTCAAAATCATTCTCAGTTCTTCACTTTCCCCTCATCTCCTATGTCCAATTAAATGTCAAGTCTTTTCTATTCTGTATCCATAGCATTTTTCAGACCTATCTCTTCACTCCCATCGTCAGCACCCTATACTATTGAAAATGACTCCTATATCCTTCCTTAAATCTCTTTCCTACAACACATCCTCCACACAGCTCCCAAAGTGATGCTCCTAATGCACAGATCTGACCATGTAATTCCCCGTGCTCGCTAAGCTTCGATGGTTTCCTATTGCCTCCAAGATAAAATACAACTTGTGTGTTTGGCGATTAAAACCCTTCATAATCTGATTCCATTCTACCTTTCAAAACGTATTATATATCATTCCCCTTCACACATTATGTTCTAGCTAAACTGGACTGTTTATTATTACTTTATCTCATATTCAACCTTTTATTTCTAGTCTCTGTTCCTTTGAGAAGCCTAGATTCCTCCACGCTTAAAAGAAACTATTGCTTCTTAGAAAACAGATTCTTTGAAAGTTCAGTCCAAGAACTACCTTCCACAAGAAGCATTTCCTAATACTTGATTTTATAATTTTATAAATTACATATGTATATATAAATTAATATTTTATAAATTAATAATTTACTTATGTGTACATATGTTATTTTTCCTCTATAGAATGTAAGCTCCTAAAGTTGGTGACTGATTTCATTTTTATTTTTGAACTTCCAACACTTAGCAAATTTTATAAATTCTTGGTGATTGATTAAATGATGGATAGAAGTGGTCTTGAAAAGCTTTGATAAAAGCAGTTGTAGAGAAATTAGGGCCAATAATAACTTTTCATTTGGCAATTGCATATAGCCCATTGACGACCAAATGGGATAAAGATCAAGACAGAGAAAACTTTTTTTAGAAAGGGGTTTGTATTTGTGATTTCATCTGTATAGGGAATTACCAGTGTGAAAATTTCATGTAGTGATAAATACTGGCAATTTATCTTTGAATTATTGTCTTAATTATCTTCTACTTGAAAGTTTTGTTAGGAAAGTTTCCTTCCCTAAGATAGGACCCCCAAACAGATTTGAAACAAATGTTTTCATGAAATATCTTTTTAGGGCAGACTCTTTCAGTGCCAAGAAACATTAAAATCTATGCCTGAATCCACCAGTTTCTTCTACTCTTTTTCTCTCTGTTCCTTCTCTCTTTGTATGCCACCAAGTTATGCTGGCATTGGGAAATTTTCCAGAAGGAGATTATTTTTATGAGCCCATTCTCAATATCAAATTCTTTAGTGATAAATGAATTCTCTACTTGCTCTGTGAGAAATGCAATTGAACTGTTCAAAGAATTTTTGTAATGTAGACAGAGCTTCAGATTATTAAAATTTCAGTTTTGTTTAACCAGTCATTTTCATTTCTTCAAATTCATATGGAGACTTGACACAATAGAAAGCTTCCCCTATCAATAAAAGCACATAGATAATTCTTATGATACTTCTGTATATGTTCCATTAATGGATAACATTACTAATAATTAAATGGGTAGGGGAGAGGAGGGGGTTTCATTTCCCCCCCTTTATTGGAAGCTCAACAATTTCAGGCAAAACTTTGTTTGGGTAATACTCTAAAAATTTGCTCTTGGGAAGCACTTATTTTTTTTTTCTTCAAGGAGGCATTTTAAAAGAATCTTCCATTCATCCATAAAGTCAGAAAACTCTTAAATTTTTTTAGCTGTCTTTCTTCTCCTATACAGTCATCAACAGGGAGCATAGTCTAGTAATGTCCATAGGACTGAGATGATACCACCATAAGCTGGTCATTCAAATTCATTTTAGTGGTAGTAGGAAAAATTGGGGGGGGACGTTGTTTAAGCAAACCTGGGGGAAAAGTTCAATAGGTATATGCATACTTCAGGGACATCTAAATCATCTTGATAGTAAGACTTATCAAAGGCAGGAGCCTGGTCTCCTTCTATCTCCTCAGCATCATTGCACAGAGGCTTCAATATTTCTTTGGGAGTAAAGGGAGGGACAATGGAGCTGTGCAAAGAATAGTCATTGATGACTGTTAATAATAACCACCTGGGTCAATTTTATTACCTAATCAAGTTATCAAATCACAGAAATGTATGACACCTATTTTCAGGTACACAAAGCTCTACTTTCTAGAAGATGGCCAACAGCTGTTTGCTCTTGATAGTACTATAGACAAGCAGATGAAATGGGATTATATTGCAGCAGGAAGGATTTAAGCCCATTCTAAGGAAAAACTTCTCACATGATAGTTATTAAGCACTAAAATGGATTTAGAAGGTTTCTTAGGAAGCTTTTTAAATCTCCTTTCCTAGAGGGCTTTTTTTATTGTTGTTGTTAAGGCAGACTATATATGAAACATGGAAAGAGAAAAGGAATGTCAAGAAGAGCAAAGATCCATCTCACTTGCTTTCAGGCCAAGAACCCATTTTTTTTTTTGCCAGAAGAGCACTGATCTTGGGGGCAGGGACAGGGGAAGGGGAAGGGTAAGTATCCTTATTCCTTAAATATATTTATATGTCCTTAGGTATCTATTTCCTTATTTTCCCTATTAGAATGTTCCAGATGTAATATAGTTTCCTTTTCCTTGCTTCAAATTGGAGATTAAATACACTTCTTACTGAAATAGGTAATTCACATTCTTCAGAGGGGAGGTAGAACAAACCAGATTGTCCTTTCCGTATCTTCTCTTTATATAGGTTTCTGTCCTCATGGCATGCCATAGTCCACTGCTGAATCAACTCTGAGGAAGGTACCTACCCACCAACTCCACAAAATGTTAAACTATAGTATTATATTTAAGAATGTGCATGCACTTTCTGGAGAATAAATTTAGAGGATGAAAACAGATTCAGTTTATTTGGCTACTAACAAGACTTAACTATGGATAAACTTTATTATTTTTCAACTTTGCTGCCAAATCACATAAAAAAACAGCCCTGGTGAACAGCTATGTCTCTTCCCTAGGCTTATAAGTATTTTTATTTCCATGTTTTCAGCTGTGAGTTGGAAGATTGAAAATGTCCTGCCTAAAACCAATCCCAACTCATCCCAGAGTGTCATCAATTATAGTTTAGGTTTGTATCCTTTTTCCTATTGATGCTATTTATTTGTAGGAGAGTATACCCTCTATTTATGTGAAGAATATTTGAGTAGGTGCTATTCTAGTAGGTACCTTTATAAAGAATAAATTATATCTACTGGAAAGATTATTATTGGGAAGAATACCAGTGGGGGCTTTGAGCTATCATGTTAGGAATATAGACTCACAGGGTTACTTATTCGTAGAGCCAGAGGTGGCAGCTTACTAGTGGGGATCCAGTTGTGAGTATATGTTTTTGAAGTATCTCAGATTGGATATTATATATAAATAGGACTTATTGTTAATTCTTTTTTTAAGCTTATCAAAGGCCATAGTGGTTTCAAAATTGTTAATCTATTACCAGTTCCCAGTCATAGCATTTGAAGTAACATGGCTGCTGACAAAACAAAATATCAGGTTTTGCTTTGATGATCTAACCATGCCCACAGGAGAAAAGAAATTAAACATCCTACAGGAAAGAAGCAGTAGGCAGTAAGTAATTTAGTAAGTTCTATCTCACATTCCTTACCCTAGTGGCTCCCTATTTTGTTACCTTTGTTGGATATTTTCCCTCTCTATTTCTTTCTCCCTTTTGTATGCTTCATACTCTCAGAATGTTTCCTTTCTTCTTCCTTCTTAATAATCTCGCTTTTTTTTTTCATTTTTCCACATACCATTAAAGTTTCTAAAATCCAGGGTAGCTGATAGAGACAACATGAAGTTGGAGGAAAATCACTAAGATCTGGGGTTCTTCATATATTCCAGATAAAATGTATACTCCTTGATGACAAGGAATATTTCTTTATTATCCTTACATCCCCAGGTCCTAATACAGTTTGGGGCACAGTAATAATAACTTAAAAAACCATTGATTGTTTCTAATCTACTACTAATTACATGATGTTGGAAATGCCATTTAACCTATCTGAGCAACAACTTTCTCATCTATAAAATGAAAAGGTTGGGTTATATAGGTTGTGTTATAGAGAAGATTCCATCTAGCTCTGACATTGACCTAAATTATTAAATTACAATTCCATTCAATTCTATAAGCAATTTCAAAATATAGACTTTATGCAAACATGCTGAGACTACGAAACAAAAAGAAAACCATCACCTGCCCTCAAGGAGCTTATATTCTTACACATGAGAGAAAAGTATGACATTTAAACCAGTAAATACAATGAAATTTTAAGAGGGAGAGAACATTAAAAACCAGGGGAATAAGGAAAGATTTGCAATAAAAGGTAGCAGCAGAGTGGAAGCTTGAAAGAAACTAAGGGCAAGTGAGTAAGTCTATAGGAATGTTGAAGATCATCACTGATGATAATGATGTCATTATGTGAACTTTGATGGTATCAGAGTAATAAGTCAGAAGTTTCTTTGTAGACAAGGATCTTCTAGAACCAAGATTTTTTTGTCCTACTCAACGTAAGATTCATGCTGTGATAAGAGTTTATGATGAATGACACAAATTGTTTCATTATTGTGAAGAAAGTAGATAAAGACCCACAGGAGATATATGTTGATTTTGGTGGATTAAAAAAATTTATGGAAATCTATGGAACTTTCCCTCACTTATCTTGAGTATGATGAGATGGGAATTTGCCATCCAAAGGAGTCTCCCTATATGGTCCACTTTGCACAAGTAAAACTTTGTTAGCCAAACATTGTAATTAAACTTTTCCCAGAGATTTTAGTTCTGAACTTTTACAGATGTACTTAGGAGAGGGCCCAAATTTTTTCATGAATTGTTCCAAGTAGCTGAGGAACATGTTCCAAAAATTATCTTCATTGATGAAATGAATGCTATTTGGAACAAAAGATATGACTCAAATTCAGGTGGAAAAAGAGAAATTCGAAGAACATGTTAGAATTCTTGAACCCATTGGACGGGGCTGATCCTAGAGAAGATGTAAAAGTGATTATGGTCTCCAAACCACATAGAATCTTTGGTTCTTCCACTAATAAGACCAGGTTGTACCCAGAAGTCTGAGTTTCCCTTTAAGTTGAAAATACCAATCCTTCCGATTCATACAATGCTGAAAGACTTTGGCAGATGATGTAACTTTAGATGATTTGATCATGACTTAAAATGACATGTCTGGAGCAGATATCAAGGAAATTTGAGTAGAAGCTGGTCTGATAGTCCTGAAAGAACATAAAATTCCTAGTAACAAATGAAGATGTCAAAAAATCTAAAGAAAATATATACTTTATAAGAAACTAAAAGGCACCCCAGAGGGACTATATCTTTAAATGAACCATAATGTCTTCGTAAGAGTTGTTGAAAACTTTCCAGACCTCTTGAAAAAACAGTGCTGGATAAGTTAAAGAGTACATACTGCAGTTGGCCTTGAACACCAAAACATTTCACATATCTTACTCAGATATGATGTGTGGGGTACCCATTAAACTGTGTCCGACTGTGCTACACTGTAATGAACAATAAAATACTTTCAGAAAGAAAAAAAGTGATGAGGGATTGAAATTCAAAGTTCTTCATAATCTTGCCTCTTGTCCAACCTTTCTAGGCTTCTTCTTATGCCTTACTCCCCAACACGGACTCTAATCCATTGATGCTGAGCTCCTTGTTGTTTCACATGCAAGAAATTCCATCTCTTGGCTCTGGACATTTTCTCTGGCTGTCTCCCTTGCTTACAAATTTCTCCCTCCTCCTCTCCAACTACTGACCTCTCTGGCTTCCTTTAAGTCACAAATAAAATTCCACCTTCTACAGGAAACTTGCCCTAATTAATTCTAATGGCCTTCATTCCATTAATTTTTTCCTTTTTATACTGTCTATTCCTTGCTTTGTATATATTTGTTTTATATTGTCTATCCTATTACATTGTAAATTCCTTGAGGCCAGGAATTGTCTATTTGCCTCTTTGAATTTCAAGCACTTATCAGAGTATCTGGCACATAAGAGGCACTCGAATGAATTTATTTCTAATTTTTAACATTTATTTTAGATTTTGAGTTCCAAATTCTCTTCCTCCCACTCCCCACTCATCCATTAAGAAAGCAAGCATATGACATTATATGTGTGACAACAGGTAAAACATATTTCTGTATTAGCCATATTGCAAGAAAAATAAACTGAAAAAATATGCTTCAATGTGCAGTCAGAGGCCATCAGTTCTCTTTCTAGAAGTGAATAACACTTTTCATCATGAGTCCTTTGGAATTGTTGTGGAACATTGTAATGATCAGACTATCTCTCACAGTTGTTCATCATTACAATATTGCTATTACTGGGTACCTGTTCTGCTCACTTCACTTTGAATTAGTTCAGATTTTTCTGAAAACAGCCCTCTCATTATTTTTTATACCATAATAATATTCTACCACAATAATATATGACAACTTGTTTAGCCACTCACCATTTGATAAGCATTTCCAATCTTTGCCACCATAAAAAGAGATGCTATAAACATTTTTGTAGAAATAGATACCTTTCTTTAAAAAAAAATTCTTTGGAATGCAACCCTGGTAGTACTATTGCTACGTCAAAGGGTATATACAATTTTATAGCCCTTTGAACATATTGCCAAATTATTTTCCAGAATAATTAGACCAATAGTGTGTTAGAGTTCTTATTTTTCTACTTCTTCTCCAGCATTTATCATGTTAGCCAATCTGATAAGTGTGAGGTAATACCTCAGAGATGTTTAATCTGTATTTCTCTAGTTAATAGTGACTTAGAGCACTTTTTCATTTGACTATTGATAACTTTGATTTCTTCTTCTGAAAATGGCATGTTGATATCCTTCGACTTTATCAATAGAGGAATGAATTTTTATATAACTTTAGTTTATTCCCTATATTTAAGAAATAAGGTCTTTATCAGAGAAATTTGATATAAGATTTTTTCTCTCCTCAGGTTCCTGCTTTCCCTCTAATTTTGGCTGCAGTGGTTTTGTTTAGACCAAAAATTTTTATTTTTATGTAATAAAAATGATAAATTTCGCCTTTTGTGATCCTCTCTACCTCTTGTTCGGTCATAAATTTTTCCTTTATCCATAGATTTGACAGATAATTTTTTCCATGTTTCCTTAGCTTGCTTATTATTTTTGTCTAAATCATGTACTCATTTTGACTTTATTTTGGTATAAGATGTGAGGTGCTTGTCTATGCTTAGTTTCTGTCAGATTGCTTCCAAGATTTCCCAGCAGTTTTGTCAAATAGCGAAATCTTGCTCCAAAAGCTTGGATCTGAAATATTATCAAATACTAAAGTATTGTTGTCATTTCCTTTTGCATGTTGTGTACTTAACCTATCCCACTGATCAACCACTGTACTTCCTAGCCAGTAACAGATTTTTAATAAAGATTGATTGATTGATCAGTTGATTGGGTCCAAAAGTAGATCTGTAAGAAATACTGTACATACAGAATTGACATGGCATAGCCTGTCTCATTCCAGGAAATCATAATTTCCCTCTATTTTTCCTCCTCTTCCTCCAGAAGAAAGATATTACTGACAATTTATTTTCTTTCCATTGCATTCCTATCAACAAAAGTTTACTTTAAATATGTGTTTGTGTGCATTTTTTCTGGATCTACCCAATGTGGAAATTTCTTTTGCTTGACTATCCATATTTATTATAAGGGTTTATTTTTATTTTTTTAGTTGTGTGGATAAGAGAGAGAAAAAATAAATCGTTAATTGGAAAAAAATAAAATTTTATTTTAATAAATTAGAAACTTCCTAACATATCCGGGTATTATTGTGCCTTAAATTTCTAAGGGAGCTTTCTTTTAAAGTACATTTCTGAGAATTTGTGTTTGAGGGCAAATGCTTAGTGTATTTTCCACTGACACATTTGATGCATTTTGAGTTTATGTCCAAACTGGGCAAAAAAAGAACCCCAGATAACAATATGCCCAATATTATTCAAATGTTAAACATTATGAATTGTGAAAACCACCGCTGAATTTAATGTGATAAATATCAAACCCTATTCCAAAGCTACAGGAAAAATGAAAGAGGATTTGAATTCTAAATATGCAAATATAATAGATAGCACACCCATTTGTCAGGTGCATCATTTTATAGTCCATGGTTGAGTAATAGGCCAAGGCTAGATATCTGCTGCCTCATCCAATGATATTACTTTCAATCATGCTAATTAAATTAATATGACCTGCACTAATGAAAACCACAAAAAACCTATTTTGTTTTCTATCAGCACATACATTTTTATAATTCAGACTTGTCATACCAGTGCGCTTTTCAGGATCAAATTCAGCGATAATTAGGTAAACACATTTTAGTTATTTACCTACATAACTGACAAAGAAAATAACCACCTCAGCAGTGAAGCAAATTCAGTTTTATTTGAATAGTAAACCAAGTCAGGATGTAGAAATATATCCTTTACTTACTTAGCTCTCTAGTTGTCTCGTCTATAACTCTTTCAACTATCCCTCATTTTAAAGTATATTCTTCTCCAATATGTTTTCTAAATGATTAGTCACCTGAGAAAACATTAAATGAACAAATCATAAGGTTTAAAAGATTTATGATCCACATTATACTAAACAAATTCAATATGCTCCATGTATAAAAATTAGAAATCTTTAGATCATACTTTTATTTACTAAATTCCCACCTTAAAAGTAAAGTAAAGTAAAGCTCCTTTTTGCAATAGTAAATTTTGGGGGTTTGGGTTGTTTTTTTTAAATCCGATGTCAGATTCCCAGAGTAACCAAGCGAAAACATATTACTTAGTCCTTGCTTCAAAGAAATAATGGGTTACTAGCATAATTAATTTTATGTTTAATTACTGTAGAATGAAACAATTCAACAATATCCAATCAATCCTTAGAATGACAGAACAGAAGGTCAGCGGTTGCTAAGTCAATTGTTTTGAAAGAAAAATTTATGTCAGGTTCCCTTTTATATGCTAGGGAAAGAAATTGGATAAAAGTGGTCAAGCAAACATTAATTAATTGTATAAATGTAATGCTGTTGTCATGCTAAATCATACAACCAGTGGCAAAAGTTGGCAGACATGCATCAGTTGCAAATTTCTAGTGATATGCTGCTAAGCCACACACACAAATGAAAGCCAAAGAGTCAAATGTCAATATCTTGGGATTTTTTTTTAAATTCTGTTTGATGCCCGGTGGAAACGAGTTTATGATCTCAATCCACTTTAATTATACATGGGTACCCAACTCAGGAAGTTCCCCCATGACAATTGACACCTTTGTGCAGTGAGGCAGGGATGCCAGTGATAACATAAGAGGGATCTACCTCAAAAGGAGGGGTCCCTGTATTGCTAACATGAATCATGTTTGGGGCCTGTATAGGAAATTAGGTTACTGGAATGTAGGAAGACTCGAATTTCTGCCCAGAGAGTAAATGGATTAATTATCAAGCATTTTCTCATAGCTGCAGTTTTCTCTGGCATTTAATTCTGTAAAATATCTTTCTTTGCTTATCCAGCTCTCTGAAATCACATTATTCCACCTGCTGTAACTAAAGTAATGACCTACTAAAGCTACTGATTACTAAGTAGGCAAGAGCTATCCTACTTGCCTTTCTCCAACCACTCTTTGTGAGGAACTAAGGGGAGAAAGAAAGGGAAACAGTTTCCCTTTATACAGGGTGCCCCTTTCTGAAGCCAGCGTAAAAAGCATCATGACCTGTAGGACCAGAGAAAAGGCAAGAAATACCTCTGCATAATGCCAGAGATCTCCGTTGTAACTCTGTATGCCTGGATCCAGCAGGAAATTATTTACCCATAATAACTTCTCATAAATACCAGAGAAAAGTGTCAAAGTAGAAGTAGCCGAGCTCATGAGTTAAAGAACAGTCCAAATGGCCACATTATTGATGAGAGCCTTCTAAATTCAGACAAAATAACATTGACCAAACTCAGAAATAATGCTATCATTTGGGGTGGCACATGGGTGGCTCAGAGTAATAGAGAAATGCCTTAAAACCTTTCACTAGGGGTCTGTAAAACATGTCGTTCTCCCAGTCACTAAAGAATATGTCTAGGATCAAACCCCAAGTAAATAATATTAATAAGTAATGCATATAATTTGAGTTTGTATAAATTTAGATTATATATATGTGAGGTATTGTAATAATTTCTAGACAATATTGTATAATTAATAAATCTGGTTGGACTGTTCAACAAAATGATAAAATCCATAAACAAACCTGAGTATACTGAGATGACTTCATGCTATTGGAGCTGACTTTTGGTTTATTCCAAGGGTATGGAAGTCCCCAGCAGGTTGGGAGACTGAGAACTGAGAGTGAGAGTGAGAGTGAGAGAGACTCTCCAAAGCTTGACTTAGAGCAGACATTTCAAGAAGGGGCACTTCTGTGCCTAAGAGATGCCCAGGCTGGCTCTGGGACCCACTCTGGCAGTAGTCTTGGGATGTATTTATTGTTGTCTTCTCTTTAGAACAACAGCCCAGGCTTGGGCCCTGAGCCAACTTGGCTCTCCATCTCTTCCTAACCTAGTCCCGCTTGTCCCAACTAGAAGACAAAGTCCCTTCCCCAAAACTTGTGATCGTTTCCCTCTCCTGCCTCCAGATGTTTCCCCTAGTTATTACTGACCAGTATTTATGAACTAACCAGACTGACATCCAAAATAAAAATATGTTCCAAGTTGAAAATAAATAAATTAAAATAAAACAAACCCTTACCTATGGCATCTCTAAGAAATGTGACATTTTACAAATATTACATCATTTGGTCTTCCCAGTAACCCTGAGAGCTAGGTGTGTATGCTCTATGGCATTCATGTTATAGATGGGGGATTGGAGACAAAGAAAGGTTAGCGTTCCCTCTCTCTCTCTCTCTCTCTCTCTCTCTCTCTCTCTCTCTCTCTCTCTCTCTCTCTCTCTCTCTCT
>NC_058131.1:120525789-120611693 GCF_016433145.1 Gracilinanus agilis | reverse complement strand
CTCTCCTTCCCTCTCTCTGTCTGTATTTCTGTTTCTCTCCCCTCCCTCTCTCTCCCTCTCTGTCTCTTTCTGTCTTTCTGTCTCTCTGTCTGTGTTTCTGTCTCTCTCCCCTCCCTCCCTTCCCTCTCCTCTCTCTCTCTTCCTCTCTCTCCATGTCTCTCTGTCTCTCTCTCTCCTGTCTCTCTCCCCTCCCTCCCTCTCTGTCTCTCTCCCTCTCTGTCTCTCTGTCTGTATTTCTGTCTCTCTCCCCTCCCTCCCTTCCTCCTTCCTTCTCTCTCTCTCTTTCTCTCTCTCTCCCTCCCCTTCTCTGTCTCTCTCTCCCTCTCTTTTGCTCCCTCTCTCTCTCCCTCTCTGTCTGTCTCTGTCTCCCTCATTCTTGCTCTCTTTCTCTTTAAATCCTCAGATTCTGTCTTAGAATTGATGCCAAGTACCAGTTCCAAGGCAGAAGAGTGGCAAGGACTAGACAATTGGGGTTAAATGACTTACTCAGGGTCATACAGAAAGGAAATATCAGACCACATTTGAACTCAGGACTTCACATCTCCAGGTCTGGCTCTCTATCCATTGAACCACCTAGCTGTCCCAGGTTAAGTTTCTTGTCTAGGGTCACACAGATGGTATGAAGCAGAATTGGCATTCGAGCTCAGATCTGCTGATCCCAAATCCAGTGTCATCTATTCCCTCAATTAGGAAATGTGATTTTAATAAGTCAGAATCTTTTCACAGGTCAGAGTGGTCACAATACCTTGGTGAAATTTGGTGATGCTCCCAATTACCAACCCTTTCTTCTAGAACTATGGAACAAAACAAGTCACATAAAATTTCTGGGCTGAATTGTAAACAATAGTAAAGACTAGTCTGCTTTTCTGAGAAACAGCTAATGTTTCCTGCCCACACTGAAATTACATGTCACCGTGTTGCTGCCAAATGCAACCAAGCAGTCCCATGTGTCTGTCATGCAGTAGAAGCAGCAATGCATTCTTTAAAACAGTATCTCAAACATATATTTTTCACAGGAGAAACCAGAATTGATATAAATAGGGATTGTACATAGTTCCCCACGTCTGAATGTATAAAGTAAACCCACTAGACCAGAACGGTTTGGGAGGGGTGGTAAGTATTCACATACGGCACTGATCCATTTCATGGAATGTCTTCAAGTTACGCTGGGTATGTAGAGCCAACCACGGAATGGAAAAAAAATATTTTTCTTGAGTCATTACTGATTTTTCTGATATGAGTACTCAGCTAATTTGAATTTTTCTTAAATACAAAGAAACAACTATTACACACAAATGTGACATCAGAATAATATGATTCTGTTTTCTTCAACTGTATTGGGTATTCTCTTTTTCAAAAGTCATTCATTTGATCAAGATAGTCATCCCTAATCTATAAACAGACAAAATAATTTTCTTTTGAAAGTTTATTTTGAAAACATGCACTCTTAAGGCACTTCCAGCCAAGACAGAAAAATGAATGGCAGCAAATTGCCTAGCTTCCCTACATCTACTCTAGCAAAAACTGGAATTCACAGGAAATCAAAGAATAATCAAGACATACACTGCGTAACTACAGTAAATGACTTCTTCTGCTCCAGAACTATACAGAAAGTCAGTCCACATCTTATGCTCAGTAGGAAAGGGTGTACAGTAAGCAAAGCCAAAGTCATCTCAGACAAACAAGCTCACAGCCTCCCAGCACAACCACAGAAGATTGATAGAAGTGTGTAGCCAAAAGTTCTCTGAGTACAGAAGGAAGAAGAACAGATGACTCCCCCAAGAAAACCCAGAGTGGTTGTTCACTCACAGCCAGGTTCTTGGGAGCAACAACAACTAGTCAGGATATTATACTGACCAATGATGGTCAGAACATCCTAAGTACTCAGAACTCCAATATGCCTAGTATTCTATCCTGAAATGCCACAGAGAACACTGAAGATCCAGCCATTTGAACCTTAAAATCTCAGAAACCCTTCCGAGTAGATAGAGAATGGCTCAGGAAATCAGGAAGAGATGAAGGAGGATCAATTTGCCCCATAGCATAGGGATAGAAGCTGACCCTAGAATAAAAGCTCAGTTCAAGGTCTTAAGCTGGAGAGATGATTAAATCAAAGGAAATATTAACCAATATTTTAAATTATTACAAAACTAGAGACTCTCTCCCCCCTCCAAAAAGAAAGAATAACCAAAAACTATGATGAGATGATTAAAGGAGGGGAGGGGAGAAAGGATTTCTTTTCCATAAGTCCTCCCTGAATACTAGAGAAGAAATAAAGCAATTTTTGAAGTGAAGAATTAGAAGAATAAATAGCTTAGAAGAGAGAGGTGTTTTATCCAAAAACAAACATATTAATGGGAAGAAGGAAACAAGCATTTATTAAATACTTAGAATATGCTAAGTACTTTACAAATATTTTATTTGATCCTCACAACAACTCTGGGAAATAGGTGTTATTATCATCCCAACTTCGTAGTTGCAGAAACTGGGGCAAATAGAGTCCAACTAACTTATTTAGAGTCACAAAACAGAAGTGTGTGAGGCCAGATCTGTACTCTAGTCTTCCTTACCCTAGACCCAGTGTTCCATTCACTGTGCCACCTATTCAAAAAATTGAATAAAGGAAAGAATATAAAATGTCTGATATCAAAAATAAGTGACCTGGAAAGGAAAAATAATTAAAGGAATCATTAGACTCACAGAAAATCATAATCAAAAACAAAAGGGTTTTTTTCCATTTTTCAAAATGTCATAAACTAAAGCTATCCAAATATATTTTAAAAGGGAGGCAAAGCTAGAAAAAATCTATCAATTATCTTCTAAAAGAAACCCCAAAAAGAAAGGTCTCAGGAATGTGATAGGTATAATCCGGAGTTCCAACATCAAATGGAAAAGCCTGCAAGCATCCAAAAAAAAAAGTTTCAAGTGCTAAAGATCTACAGTCATGATCATAAAAAAGAAATCATGACAACTTCTATTATCAGTGAGAAATCTTTGAATAGTATCTTCCAAAATGTGAAAGAGATAGCCTTCTTACCAAGAATAACTTACCTTGAACAGCTGAATAAATTCCTAAAGAGGGAAATACATCAAACTAAACAGGGAAATAAATGGGAATGGGGGAAAGCATTAAGAGGAGAATAATATCAGGGAGTTGATGGACACAAACTAAACAAATTTCTTGATCCTGAAGGGGGTTAGGAGTTGATAATGAAAAAAGGAAAGAAAAGTATGAGAAGCTAAGAAAGTGCCCCCTTCACGTGGAGAATGGTTGAATAAAATTATGAAAAAAATGGCTGAATATGAATATAGTAGAATGTAGCACATTATAAGGACTGATGGAAATCATTTCAAAGAAATCTAGGTAGCATGGATTAATGCAGAGTTACAAGATCAGAACAATGTAAATAACTTTTATAAGGACATCTCTATACAGAATAACTCTTTGAAAATGTTTTTAATTCTCATCAATGCAGTAACCAATTATGTCTCCAGAGGACTTAAAATGAAACATACCTACCTCCTGACAGAGAAATGATAGACTTAATATCTAAAAAAAGATGTTCATTTTTGAACATTGAAATTTTGCTTCATTATTGCTTATTCATTACAAGTTTTCTATTTTTTCTCACTTTTTTTGTTAAAAGGGATCAGTGGTAGGCAGAGGAGGCTTAGCAAAAATGTCAACAAAAAAAAAGAGAGAGAAACACTGATTTTTTTTATTTTTGAATGCAAAGATGAGAAGAGAAAGGAGTCCAGACAAATGAGTTAGTTTTGAAAATAAAGTACAGTATTTGCTATATGTTTTTAAGTTGTATGGAGATCCATGGTTTCATATACAATCCTTTTTTTTTTAATTTACTGCTGCATGTATTGAAATGCTCTCTTTTTTGGAGCTAAAGTTCAAAAGAAAATTAGCCAAAAGAAAATATGATATCCTCTTGATGACTACTTTGACTCTTCCTGCTTTGACTCTACCTTGAATATCTCTGATGATAGAACAACCTTTTGAAGCATTAGAGGTGAAGAGACATTGGTAATACTAGAAGCCTAATGCATTCTAACCAGGAGGGATGAAAGAAAGGAATGAAATAAAGCTGAGTTCAGACTGTAGGAAAACCACGAAATAAAATTCTTTATAAATGTAATAATTGATGAAGAAATTGGGGACATTTTCAAGCTGATGGTATGTCAGATATTCTATCATTATCTCCTAAAAGCTTTTTGATTTCAAAATTAATTTCTCAATCTCAAAAATATATAGTTTTGATATCCTCATAAAGTCATTTATGAGTCATTCCCTGGTAACTAATTTTTAAAAATCAACTAACATTAAATACAACACAAAAATGCAAATCAAATTCACGTAATTAACAAATTCAAATAAACATCAATAATGAATTTTTCAAAATAGTGAACTGATGAATGAACCTCTTTTGCAATTTAGTCCAGATAGAGACAATGTTATTTTGCTTCTAGGAGAAAAAAAAAGTTACTCTTTCCTACCAAGTGAATATAAAAGGTCACAGTTCACCTCTTCTATCATCTACAATTGCTTTTGCTCTGCTAATGAAAATACCATGATGTAAAATACAGTACATAGTATCCATGCTAACAGTGATTCATGAAATGAAGCTTACCATAATTTCCTTTAAAAGCAACTCTAATGCCAATTATACAGTCACTTTAGATGAACTAAGAACTGTGTTATTGCAGATGAGAAATACATTTACAACACTGACATTCATCCAATTCCTCACAAAACTGATTCTCAAGTGTTCACACTAATATTTCTGCTTATAGTGTAACAAGAGTTTGGTGTACAATCAGAATATTTTATTTAAAATGGAGGCACTCAAGAGAGAGAGATTTAGGACCCGCTTCTGTGAGGCAAGAGAACTTGTACATGTGTGTACAATCTGGCTGATTAGGAACAGTCTCCTTCAATTGGCTATCTAAAACTCTCTCCACTTTTTCTTTTCTTTTTTTAAAGGCAAAAGATATCAAGAGAGATATTTGTCTATTTGTGTGACCTTGAGCAAGTCACAAGCTCCCAAAACAGCAATTTTTTCAACTGTAAAATGCAGTAGTTAGAAGGTTCCTGAAATACTGTCCAGTTCTGGACCTTTCTGTCTCATGGGTATACATGTATAAAATAAATACGAGGCAATTTAGTAGGGGAAAGTACTAGCATCTAGGAGATTCAGAAAAGACTTCATGTAAGAAATGGTCTGTGGGTTGAGCTTTAAAGGAATCTGGGAGTTTCAGAAAAGAGGAGCCAGTGAAAGGTACAGAGGCAGGAACTGAATATCTTCTATGAGTAATAGTAGTAAATATTTATATATCCCTTACTATGTGCCAGGAATTGTGCTGAGCATTTTACAATTATAATCTCATTTAATCCTTAAGTATTCCTTAGAGAAAGATGCTATCATGTCCATTTTACAGATGAGGAAACTGAGACAAAAGCAGTTAAACGACCTGCTTAGGGTCCCATGATTAGTAAGTGTATGAGGTCATATTTGAATTCAATTATTTCTGACTCCAGGTCCACTTCTCCATCCGCTGTGCCTCCTAGCTGCCCAGAGTAGCAGCAAGAATACTTATGTACTGGGTCTAAAGTCAGAAAAACTATCTTCTTGAATTCCATTCCGTAGCTGTGTGATCCTGGATAAGTCACTTCGCCCTGTTTGCCTCAGTTTTCCTCATCTGTAAAAGGAGCTGGAGAAGGAAATGGCAAACCACTCCAGTATCTTTGTTAAGAAAACCCTAAATGGGATCACAAAGAGTTGGACAGGACTGAAATAACTGAACAACAAAGGAATTAAAAAAGGGAATAATCCAAAACAAGGCTGGAGAGGTAAGTTAAAACCAGATTGTGAAAGGCTTTAAATGCTAAAGAGAGAAGCTTTTACTTCAAGAAGAGCATCTACAAGCTTCTTGGCTTGCCTAATGGAAGAACCAAAAAGGGAAAATTATATTCTGCATTTGATTCTCACTAATAGTGAACTGGTTGCAGGGGTGGAAGTCATGAGAACTGTTGATGGGGAAGAGAATTCTGATTGATTATGCAATGAACAATGGTAATTCCAGAGGACTTGTCAATACTAGGCTCCTCTGTTGCCATTGTTGTTATTTAGTCATTTTTCAGTCATGTCTGGCTCTTCATGTCCCCATTTGGGGTTTTTTTGGTGAAGATATTGGATTGATTTGTCATTTCTTTCTCTAGCTCATTTTACAGATGAAACTGAGGCAAACACAGTTAAGTGACTTGCTCAGGGTCATATAGCTAGTAAGCATCTAAAGCCAGATTTGAATGCAGGAAGAAGAGTTTTCTTTCTAAAAAAATAATAAAACCCTTACCTTCCATCTTGGAATAAATATTATATATTGGTCCCAAGTCAGAAGAGCAAGGCAATGGGGTTTAAGTGACTTGTCCAAGGTTACTTGCCCAGCTACGAAGTGTCTGAAGTCAGATTTGAACCTAGGACCACCTATCTCTGAGCCTGGCTCTCAATCCACTGAATCACCTAGCTGCCCCCAAAAGAGAGGAGTCTTCTGGACTTCAGGTTTGGCATTCTATTTACTGAACCATCTAATTGCTCTACTCTGCTTCCCACTGCCCTAACAAAGAGATGACACTCCAAAAAGTCAGTTAAGTGAGACATATAGTTTTGGGCAGGGACAGCGTAAGTATTTTTTTTTTGCTTGGATATGAATATTTGTAATAAAGTTCTTGTTTTTCTTTTTTCCTTTAAATTACTATTGCGGGAATAAGACAAAATAAATATTTGTTTGCTGTAAAGTTAAATTTAAAATAGTGTCAAGTGTGAGATGGACACCTTAGCATGATGTAAATGGTTAAGTTTTTAGCTATGCCTGAGGAAAGAAAAGGCTTAAAGGAAGACTAGGACCACCGCTTGGGGGAAGAAGGGATAGGGCAATGATAACTAACAGTTGGGAAAAGGCAAAGCTGCCTGATTTTTATTTTGCTCCTCTTTTCTCTGCCAATAGGAATTATCTTTGGACTTGAGAGGACCTGGCAGTGATGGCTCCTGAGGAGTTGAGAATCAAAGCAAATAGAAAGTAATAAAAACATTTATCCACCCTTGATGAATTCAAGTCACCTGGACTATTGGAACTACATCATTGGTCACTGAACGAACTAGAGAATAGACGTGATTAGAGAGCCACTGTCAGTGATATTTGACAGGATTACTAAATTAGTACATAAGGAATTACTGTTGGGACGGTTAACCTAGATTTTAGAGTGAAGTGTTTGGAAGAACATGTTTTGTTCTTCTTGCGGAAAATATGGGGACACTCGGGCTAGATGACAACAGAGCTGGATTAAGAGGAGGTGAAATGTTCAGACTCAGAATAATCATGAATGGTTTGGGGTCATCTTGGAAAAAAGAACTCTATTAGATCCTTGTCCCAAGGATTTGTGCTGTTTATGATTTCAATAAAAGCATGTATGGCAGAATTATCACATCAAGAGATAAATCAAAACTGAGGATAGTTAATCCGTCGATCATCCAATCACAATATGGAAGCACCTACTATGTTAAAGCATCATTGTGTTAAATGCTAGAGATACAAAGAAAAAAATAAGTCTCTTCCCTAATGAAGCTTGCATTCCATTGAAGGAAGGGGGAAAAACACAGAGAAATCTATTTTGCCCTTTTTAAGTCTTTTTAGTCATTTCTGACTATTCATGACCCCATTTGGAGTTTTCTTGGCAAAGATATTGGAGTTGCTTGCCATATCCTACTCCAGCCCATTTTGCTGACGAAGAAACTAAGGCAAACAGGGTTAAGTGATTTCCCCAGGGTCACACAGCTGGTAAATGCCTTAAGGCCAGCTTTGAACTCAAGAAAATGAGTCTTCCTGACTCCAAGCTCAGTGCTCCAACCACTACATACTAAATAAAATATAAAACATACTGAATGTAAATACCAGATAATTTCTAGGGGTGGGCATTAGCAACTAAAGGAGTCAGAAAAGACCTCATCTAGGAAGTGTTTTGTGTTCTGAGCTTTGAAGGGAGCTAGGAATTCTAAGGGTCAAAATTAGGGAGGGAATACACTCAAGGTCCGGGCAAAAGACATGGAGGTCAGAGATAGAATCTTATAGATGAGGAATAACAGGTCAATCTGGCTAGACTTTAGAGTGTTTAGTGGGGTCTTGTAAACCAGGAAATGTAGATTTGATCCAGTTTACCAAAGACTTGAAGTGCCAAACAGTGGAGATTGTAGTTAATTCTAGTAAGAATGGAGAGTTACTAAAGCTAACAAGGTATAAGAGATGGCAGAGTAGAGGCAGCAGGTCAGGGGAGTGATAGAATGCCAGACCTGCACCCAGGAGGGCCTGGTTTCAAATGGGACCTCGAACACTTCGAAGCTGTGAATCCCTGGACAGGTCATTTAATCCCTATTGTCTAGCCCTTGCCGCTCAACCGTCTTAAAATTGATATTAAGACAGAAAGAAAGGGCTGAGAAAGAGAAAGAGGCAGAGATGAGGATGCAGAGACAGAGAAAGGGGAGAGAGGGAGAAGGAGGGAGAGAGAGACAGACAGACAGAGACAGAGAGACGGACAAATAGACAGGCAGAGAGGAGAGAGAAGGACCTGACAAGATCTTGATGGCTAGAACATTGGGTGAAAAAGTAGAAACTGAATAGAGTTACATGTAAAATTTTATGCCTCAGTTCAAAAGATTCATGCCACAAGAACAACATGACCAAGACTAGATTAAGAAGACATGTATGTGCAAAAGATTTAGGGGTTTAGATGTCGGTAAGCCCAATAAGAATAACCAGTTAAATATGGCAACTGAAAAAAAAACAAATGTAACTTCAGACTCCATTAGGAGAGGCCTATCAGGAAGAAGGAGGTAGCATCAGAAGAGGTATTTAGTTCTGGGCATGCATATGCAAAGTCCAAGGATGCTGGTGAGTTGAAATATGTCAGGAGTGGTCAAGCAGAAAAGAGAAGAACCTTGAGTCCACGATATAGGAGGAAGATATGAAAAGAAATGAAGATGTTTTAGGCCAGAGACCTTGGTAATGGCCATCTAATATTCAGAAAGCTGTCATAAAGAAGGTGATCTACATTTTTTTCTATTGGTCAAAACAGAGGGGCAGAAGGGAAACACTGGGTTCCAGGAAATATTCCCTCCCCAAAAAAACTCAGTTCTCCCAAGGTGCAATAGGCTGCCCTAGCTGGGGAATAGCACATTTCTTCACAGGAGGTCATGAAACTGAGAACAAATCTCTACGTGGTGTCTGTGCTGTACTTTGGATTGCCTTTGGGTATGGACAACCTGTGAGGCTCTTTCCAAACCTGAAATTCTATGCGATTCTCTGCATGTAATATATTCACATTTTAATTTCCACTTCACTTTCCAGACACCATGTCTTTTTTTAAAATGCATAAACACTTTGGAAAGATCTTCATTTGAGTAAAATAGAGCTCCTGTAATTTTTCTTTCACCCTATTATAATAGTTTAATGTATGCCTCGCAGAGATTTCAATAAAATACTTCAGAGAAGGTGGCAGGTCAGTATGCCTTGTTTTAAGTTTATGAACTGACAGCCCACTTTCAATGACAAAAGAAAATGTAACCTAGGTTCCATTTTAGAGCAATGATTGTCAGATCACATGTTCAATGTGTCATACAAAGTACAC
Organism: Gracilinanus agilis; assembly: GCF_016433145.1. Taxonomy (NCBI): domain Eukaryota; kingdom Metazoa; phylum Chordata; class Mammalia; order Didelphimorphia; family Didelphidae; genus Gracilinanus; species Gracilinanus agilis. The sequence continues at coordinate 120,602,005 of NC_058131.1, read as the reverse complement.
TTCATTAAGGAGTGAATTACTTTACTTGTAACATGAGCTAAATTAAAGTCAATGTCAGGTGGCAGAAATCATGAATTTAAATGCATCACTATATTCGAATAGCCAGCATCCCCCTTTGGCCTTTTAATATACCCCAAATTTGGGTTTCATTCCTATAGATTTTAAGAAAGGCAGATAGTCTTTATTTTTTTTGTTAGAAAAGATACAAAATTATAGTAAAAACGCTTCAAGATGTCATGCTTAATGATAATGCACTGATCTCTCTCCAGGTTGGTAACATTGAGAAGTAAGAATTCACTATGTTTGGACTCAAAACACAGGAGATCAAAAATCCCATCCTGGTGGAAAGAGCAAAAATCTTCTATCTATGTAGGGTGGCTTAAAAATATATATTTAGTAAAGATCCATTAAAAACCTGGAAATTACAGAAGAGGCACTCTCCATTTAAATAATATCTTATTATCTAGCTGACTAAAATCCATGTATCTTAATGTAATTCCTGGAATATCATACTATTGAAAGGAATCTTTACATTAGTCCGTCTGCTCTGAATGGGCAGGATTCATCAGTCAACACAATTTTCCTAGCTGCGTACATAGCAAATATGTTGATCATTTTCAATCCAAGAAATTATTCTAATCTTGATCTTTTGTGGGGAGAACCGGGCTGTGCAGAGAGGAGCCAGTTCTAAGATTTTCTTCTGATCTCAGTGTAGAGACTCCCTTATCAACAATATTAATCATTTTTCCTGGAAACACCAATATCAATCTTTCCTCCACCAATGCAAATTGATAACTTGGTTTGTGATCTTTAACTGTTGCATGAATACAACGATCCAGGACATTTCTGAGGGTCTTATGACAAAGAATGCAATCGCCTCCAGAGAAAGAACTGTTGGAATTGGAATGCAGATGAAAGCATATGATTTTTCATTTATTTGGTTTTATGTTTGGGGGTTTTGGTTTTATAACATTATTCATTATAAAAATAAACGATATGGAAATGTTTTGCATGATAATACATGTATACCTAGATCAAATGCTTGCCAGCACCAGGAGGAGTAAGAGAAAGGAGGGAGGGAAAAAAGTTTGATCATATAACTTAGGAAAACTTATGTGGAAATTTGTTATTACATGTAATTGGTTAAAAAATAATTTAAAAATAAAAAATAAAATGTTGCATCGTGGCATTGAGAGGTTAAACCACTTGGCCATGGCCACAACTTGAACCTGAGTCTTCCTGACTTGTGCTTACTTTGGCAGTACATATATCAAGTCTTCCTAAATTCAGTTCTCTATTCAATAAAGTGAACTAAATAAATATATTAGTGTTTACATGAAGGTACCCAGTTTCAAAGCGAGATCATTGTGTTTAGTAAAAACAACTCTAACAAACCCCAAAATGGAGTGAAGATTTGACTGTTCCTGGAAAAACTGGATCATCCTTGGACAGATAAATAGGAGTCTGGTTTATCCAGTATGTCAGCCTGCTCTAACCAAAATGACTTGTTAAAAGCCAACTCTATACTTCATTTTATATAACTCGGAAAATCTGGAAAGTCAGGGGGCCTTAACACTTTGATGAGAAAATGATTTTTTAATTTCCTTAAGTTTTGGAATCATATGTCTTGGAAAAGTTGGGACAGGAGAAAAGGGACAGCAAGTAGGAGGCAAATGTTGACAGTTAAACCTCTAAGAGGCACTGAATAGAGAGAGAATTTCCAGTTGACTGTTGTAGCAAGGAGAGTTGGTAAAGGGTTGCTCTGAGGGGAATGTTGAAGTGTTAATCAGATTATAGGACTATATAAAAGATATTGAATTCTGGTCTTCTGTTGGAACCTGCTCCAAATTAGTAGGAATCAAACTATAAAATTATTTCTTTCCTAATAAACAATATCAAGACAAATCATTTCCATCTTGCTTTCATAGAATCTTTTTTTTTACCCTTGTACTTCGGTGTATTGTCTCATAGGTGGAAGATTGGTAAGGGTGGGCAATGGGGGTCAAGTGACTTGCCCAGGGTCACACAGCTGGGAAGTGGCTGAGGCTGGGTTTGAACCTAGGACCTCCTGTCTCTAGGCCTGACTCTCACTCCACTGAGCTACCCAGCTGCCCCCACTTTCATAGAATCTTAAAAACCACAGCCTTCCTCCCACTCACCTATAGATGCAACATATTATTTTGGTAATCAGAAAAGGGCAAAATTAGAAAATAGGCTCTTCACTGGCTATGTTGTGGTACAAGTCCAGAAAAGAAGGTAGAAGAAGAATTGAGCAAAATATGTGGCATAAACTAGTAGAAATATAGTCTAGAAATCTGTTTTAAAATTTCAAAGTTGTTTTTAAAAACCTGATATAGATTTGAAGGTGATGACCATAGTATCAGGTAGCTACACATAAAATTAGTACATTCCTTTTAATTCCATTACTAATTGTTGCTTACCCTTGTGTCCAGTAAATTTCATCTTATTTTCCAAAAGTGAAAAATATAATAAAAAAAGGAACATTGTCAACTGAACTCTGCTGGCTGTGTTTTTTTTAAATACTCCTCTGGATGGGTGAATGAGACAGTATGATTAAGTGGTTGTTACTTTGATCATCTGTCATCTACATGTCTTTAAGCCCCACGGTGTAGTTTGTGCCAGACAGGGAAAGAAGTATACCCCAGGAGACTAAGGGGAGATCTACTTGGTAATCAAAAAAGAGAAATGAATGTGGCATTGAAGAGACTGAATGAAGGAGGCACAGAGCTCACTTGTTTATCCCTTAATATAAATTTTCTTGCCTATCTATTTTGTTTCTATGATCCTTCTCTTAACCAAGGGATGAAATTGCATTGTTTCTCTTTCTCTTACATTTCCATCTTCACTGTCCTATTTTATCCCTTTCTCTATCAAATTTTCTGGCTAAAAAGATAGACCATAAGCTCCCAGTTTTCTCCAAGTTGATGCATGTCTCAAAGTAACAGCCCAAACCCAGGGATGAAGCTCAGATTCTGGGTAGCCCCTCCAATTCAAAGAAGTCTAGTCCAATTGGTATGCAAAAAAAAAAAATCTCCACTACCTCACAAGTACTCATCCAACTTTACATGAAGACTTCCAAGAAAAAGGAATTCATTATCTTCAGGTAACCTATTATGTTTTGTACAATTCAAATTTTAGGAAGTTTTTTCCTGACATCAAGCTTTAAATTGACCCCTTTGAGACTTTTACCTGTTGTTCCTGGTTCTGCTCTCCGGTACCAAACTGAAAAAAGTCAAATCCCTCCTCCATCTGACAATCCTGGAATAGTGGGTAGAATGTTTAACTTGGAATCTGGAAGACTGAGTTCAAATCTCACTTCACACACATGGCTGTGTGATCTGGGTAAATCTCTTAATATCTCATAGACTCATATTCTTCAATTATAAAAATAAGGGGTTTGAAGTAAGGTCCATTTTAGCTCTACATCTATGATGGTATGAAATACTTGAAGACAACTACCACATCCTCACTGAGTCTTCTCTTTTCTAGCCTAAACACCCCCAGTTCCTTCAATCAATTCTCTTAAGACATAAACTCAAGACCCTTTATCATCCTGGTTGCTCTTCTCTAGAAATTCTTCAGTTTATCAATGTCCTTCTCAAACTGTGGTACCCAAAATTGAACATAATACTCTGAAAGAAGTCCTACAAGAACAATGACTAAAGAAGTCTCTGGAGAGTGAGGGGAAGCTGCAAGATTGGGTTCAAAGTTAGAATGATTTTAGAACTCCCATAGGTCCAAATGGCTAAGGCAGAACTCCATATTCTAGGCACGCACATTTGTTATACTATTCCCAGGTAGGTGGTACTGGTCCACATAAAATGGCGAATGAGGGTTAGACTTGGAGTCAGAAAGAACTGGGTTCAAATCTTACCTTAGATGCTTATGATCTAGTCATTTATAAAAAGCCAAATAGACCTCTACCTTGCCACTGCCTGTCACTCTTCTAGAGAGGGAACATAAATAATGACTTTGAAACACAAACCCCTAGAAACAACCACACACACACACACACACACACACACACACACACACACACACACACGCCTTTGAGAGAGAGAGAGAGAGAGAGAGAGAGAGTAAGAGAGAGAGAGTGAGAGAGAGAGAGAGTAAGAGAGAGAGAGAGTAAGAGAGAGAGAGTAAGAGAGAGAGAGAGTAAGAGAGAGAGAGAGAGAGAGAGAGAGAGAGAGGTAATCCAATCAAATTTTAGCATTCAAGTGCAGCCTGAACCAAATTAATTGAGAAATAGTGAATAAAATGAATAAAAATGCAATAAAACATTTTATATCTGGTCCATATGCTTCTCCCTTATCTTTATGTGTGAGTAAATGGCTTCTCTTTTTATTTGAACTGGGGAGATATTATGTATCTCTGATCATTCTTTATTCCATCCTCCAAGCACTAAGGGATCCATGGTACCAGCTTCAGATGTCTTCATGACCTTTGGGAAAAAATTGTTCTCACATCCATTCTGCCACCTGCTTGGGGTAGATATCCCTCATCACTCACTGATGGGTTTGTGGCCTGTTGGTTATCCTCAAACTGACTTAGCCTGTGTGCTGCAGCGGTCTACTCGGGTATGGCCAATGTGCATGCTACAGCTTTTTTGGCATCACAGTGGGAGTTGGGTGACGGTGGCCACCAAAGGTAGATGAGCATCTCTGCAAAGGACTTGACAAGTCTCCAAAAAGGAGGTGGCACACTCCAAGGTCATCCACTGCATCCCAGGCCTTTGCCAGTCATCCTGACTTTTGACTTGCCATTGGATCTCAATGTCTCTGGAAGAGAGTGAGGCTGATAACTTTTGGAACTTGGCCTCACTGAAATCTAATTACAAACAAGTGGAGACATTACATGTGACATCATTGGTCCTCTTTAGAAATAGAGAACACCTACCTAAACTGTTAGCTCTGTTTCTCAAGGTGATCAGGGATTTCTCAAAGGGAAAATGCTCTAAATATTTGTAGTAGCTCTCTTTGTGGTGGCAAAGAACTGGAAACTGAGGCAATGCCCATCAACTGAGGAATGGCTGAACAAGTTTTGGCTTATGATTATGATGGAATATTATTGTGCTGTAAGAAATGATGAGCAGGTTAATTAAAAAAGCAAACAAGCATGGAAAGATCTACATGAAATTATGAAACCAAAACTGGTAGTACCAAGAGAATATTATATACAGCAACAGAAATAATGTTTGAAAATTACTTGTAAATATCTACTTCCAGAGAAAGAATTAATAGAAATATACAAGTCATAGTTTTAAATATACATTTTTTCAATTATAATTTCTCTAGTGTTTGGAGGGAAGGGAAGGGAAATGCCCAGGAATTTTAGTAACCAACAAACTAATTAATTTAAAAATTGAAAGGAAAAAAAGAAAACAGAACAAACAACAATCCCATCCACCAGGGCACCAGAATTTATATATCATGGGCATCTTGATATCTGCTTTATTAAATAGATATACACAATATATCTTCAGGTAGAATAGAAACTCCTTAATTGAAAGGAATATTTCAATTCTTTATATTTTTATCCCTAGTATCTAGCACAGCACCTGACACATACAAGATGTTTGATAAATGCTTGTTAACTAATTGATTGGTTGACTTTAAATCATGTCATTTCTAAACATAATTTAAACTCTCCAAGTCTTGGTTTACTCATCTGTGAATTTAGGATAATATTAGCATCTACCCAGTGGGTAGATGTGCATATTAAATGACATTTTAAAAGCATTTTAAAGGGAAAAGGAAAAAATGGGGAAATCAGTGTTACATATATACATATATATGCTATTATTATAACTTGCTACATTTGTTTTATTTGGAAACTGACTTGGATATGCTGTCATTTTATACTATTTTTCTCATTAGAGATTGTATTCCATAAATATTGGTTGAGTGAATTAATGAAAATACTAGAAAATAAGTGCTATCAGAGTTTATTCAAAGTTTTGGGCTATCACAATAAAAAACAATGCCATATTTTTGTTAGAGAGGTTGAAATATCTCACTAGAACAATTTTTTACATGAACAAGGTTTTTGAAGTTAAAAAAAAAAGAATTCACATACTACCAATAAACCCCATTACTTTAATATTAAGCACTAGCTAATCTGGAAACTTGGAAATTGGTGAAAATTAGTGTGTCATATTTTTAAGATATTTCTTAGAAATTCAGGTCTGGGTGTAGGTAAAATTAATGTGACCCTTACTTTCAAAAGATGGAAAAGAATCTTCAAACTATGACCCTACAAAATGGAACTGAGGCTTCCATTTTCTACAACATTGCAGCTTCATGCTCTTACCAGGCTAGCTCTGGTAATTCCATCTCTCCCTAAGGATCTGGTCAGCTATATGAGTGCAGAATAGAAGCAAAACTATTAAAGGAGCTCATTAAAATAGTGCAAGACTAGTAGTGATAGCCAAGTGCAACTGACTCATCATATACTCCTCTCCCCAGGTACTAATAGCCTTCTTCATTACACCAGGAATGCAAAATAGGACATGCATCAGGTAACTGGACCCAACCAAATGACTCTTATCTGTCCTTTCTGTTCCTTTGGGGAAATTTGTTATTTTATTGTTTTATTAAAATTGGCTCTCCAGGATGGTTCATCCCCTTCCCCCACTCCCCAAACACCTGTAGAAGAGTTAATTTTGTAATTGCTTCCCTGAGTCTTATCTTGTTCTGTTATTCCCATCAGCAAGGAAGAAAAAAATGTCACTCTTACACTAGCCTCAAGATCGAAGACTTCCCATCCTCCCCTCACTCCTGCCCCAGCTCTCCAGCTCTCCAGTTGATCTTAGCGCTCAACTCTGCTCCCTGGGTCCTCTTCATCTATTTAAAGCTAAAAACAAAGCTTCGTGTGAACATCTGACTGAATATGTGTGACTTCCAGTCCATCCTGCAGTACTTAAGAATGGATCATGAAAAGGAACCAGTGGGTGGCAGGAACTAGAGAATGGATCATCCTCAATATGAAGAGTTAGACTTATCTGGCATCCATGTTTGTGGGGAGACTGAATTAACCAGTAGCATTTCTAAAAGATAAGGTGGGGTGGGAGAGGGCAAGCATGTTGATTAGTCAAGGGAGGAAGAAAGAAATCCATTGCAACACACATCTGGAGTGACCTAACACTAGCAGGTTTATATTGAATTCAAAATTCTAAATGAAAGCTCTGTCATAGTAAGATTGTCCAGAATAGAGTTGTAAAAAAGTCTAGGCAATCAGGGTTTTTACTTGGAGCAACAAAATTTAGAGATCAAAAAAAATTTTAATAGTCATTTGAAAGAGTATACGTTTTTGGATGTAGAATGAAGCATACTTTTAAAACGTTACTTTTCTTGTTTTCTTGCAAGATTGCTAATATGGAATCATGTTTTGCATGACTTCACATGTATAATTTATATATTGCTTGCCTTCTCAATGAGTTGGGAAGGGCTAGATGGAAAGAGAAAATGTGGAACTCAAAATGTAGAAAAGAATGTTATAAATAAATACATGGTTGATTTTTTAAAAATAAAGATCAAATGCGTTAGGATTTGTTACATTCACATTTTGACTATGCCTTTATTCCATTGTGGCATAGTAGAAGGGTCCATGGAGTTAGGAAGGTCTACGGTCAAATCTCATCTCCAATATTTACTAGCTATATGACTGACCCTTAGCAAGTCAGTTGACCTCTCTTTGCCTTGGTTTTCTCACCTACAAAATAATGGGGTCAAACTTGACATCTAACTTCCCCATCTCAGCTCGATATCTACCATTTTATGATGCTTCAAAATCATGAAAACAACAAAGTTTAGCACCCAGTTATCAAGAATTATTAGTTCTACAAGAAACCTTCAAGAAGAAATACTATCTTCCATCAGTAGCAAAATACCGGGTGAGCAACCCCACACACAAACACATGGCCCCATCCTTCACTGTTCCCCTTGATGAGGCAACCTCTGCAGCAGAGACCTCATAATATAATCTCACAGAGTCCCATAATCTCCTCACTGTCATCCCAGGATCTCCTCTCCTATTCAACTTAATTTTACTATTTGCATTATAGTCAAATCATAGGTTGTGCTCATTAATAGTTCATTTCAGGGCTTGACTCAATGGTCCCTGATCCAGAAATGAGCTAGAGATGTATTTTATCAAGATTAACCCAGATGACCAACTCCTAAGAGGCACAGGACTTTTGCATTTGGTACAAGATATACATTTGGGAGTATTGTAAGCAAAAAATTTTACTTGTAAAGAAGGAGAAAAAAACCAACATACACAAAAATGTCATAGAATCATAATACTGGAAGGCTCAGCAGTCCAATATTATTTTGGATGAAAGTGAGGTTCAGAGAGCTAAGTGCTTTATGACGGTCTCAAAGTTAGAAAAACCTGCAACCTTGAACAAAAACCACATTTTCCTGATTCTAAATCCAATGCTAATTCTAGGGAATTCTCTCATTTCTATTTGTGTTGTTGTTAAACTTCTTAACGGACTAAGCATAAACTAGTATTAGCCAGTGTGATTGATTAATATAAAAATGCCAATGTTATCCCCAAGAACACTTTTTAAATTTATATTGAAATTATGTAAGCAGAGTCAACAGAACTGATGTAAAAATCTTCTCTCCAATGAGAAAGAGTCACCAATGTCATATTGGGAGATGGGTGTCATTCAAATTTCTCCTCCTTTGTCTTCTATTTCCATGTAATACTCAATTTGTTCAAACAAAATGGCACATATGGAATTGGATGCACAGATTCTTTTGGCTGGTACACAAAAGACATTAAATATTTCTACTAGTTTTTTAACTATTTTAAAAGTTGTGGCTGGGTGTCAGCATAGTATAGGGAATAAAATGGAGACTCGGAGCCAGAAAAACTTGGGATTTTCTAGGGGAATGATGTGTTTAAACATAGCATCCCATCTCCAACACTCGGAAGCCAAGAAACTGTAAAACTTGACTACTCTAAGACTCAGATTTTTATTTGAAGGTGGGGATTATCATGCCTATAACATATGACATTCAGGATAATTTTGAGTCTTAAGTAAAATAATGTATATAAAGAATTTTGTACATTTGGGTGGCATAATAGATATAGTTCCAGATCTGGTGCCAAGAAGATGTGAATCCCACCTCAGACACATATCAGCTAGGTGATCTAGGGCAAATCATTTTTACCTCTTTCTACCTCAGCTTCACATCTTTAAAATGAGGATAATCATAGTGCCTATCTCAAAGGGATTGTGAAGATAAAATGAATTAATGTTTGTAAAGCACTTTGCAAACATTTATGTGCTATATAAATGCAAGTCCATTATTAAAACTGCTTTGTGAACCCTAAAATGCTAAATAAAAGCCAGTTATTGTTATTACTTTTTTTTTAGCCTATCATCTCCTACCTCTGCTCATTTTCCACGCTAAGAATGATTTGGTGATCCAACTTGAGCAATTATTTTTTTTTTAAACCTTTACCTTCTGTCTTGGAGTCAAATCTGTGTATTGGCTCCAAGGCAGAAGAGTGGTAAGGGTAGGCAATGGGGGTCAAGTGACTTGCCCGGGGTCACACAGCTGGGAAGTGTCTGAGGCCAGATTTGAACCTAGAACCTTCCATCTCTAGGCCTGATGAGCGATTATTTTTGACCTAACAAGAATAAGACACGCAAAAGTCACCATCTGTCTACCTGAGCTTCGCCTGATATCTTTGAATCTTTCTCTTCCAAAAGATGGTCATTAACAAGATATTTGCATTCGAGCTGACTTCATTCCACAAAAATAACCCAAAGTAACCAAGGTCCACTGGGATAACTTCAAGAGAATTAGCAGTAGTGTTGAAGACCCAACAGTGTGCTTGGCGATGTGGGAAATTCCAGATCAAGCTTAGTTTCAGCTCAGAAGTTCCCAGTTTAAAGGGATGTCTATTGCTTAAGTAAAAGGTGAAATGTTAAAAAATTATGAGCCTGGAATCTCCATATTTTCTCACCCTGAAAATAGCCTCAAAGGGTTTTATGTCATCAGAGTCCTGATGGTTTTTAACTATTTGATTTCACTACAACCTCCACACCTTTGAAAAATGAATATAAGTTGTTTATTCTACCAAAGCATAGTCTTTACCCTTTTCTAAATGAATTCTATATAAAGGGTGTCTGTCCCAAAATTCTTTGTACACGGTTAAGCATTAGTACCTTAAGCAACCTTGCTTAAATAGGAGGGAGTTAAGCAACTTATTTACTAGCAATGTTCTGATTGGAAAAGATAGCTGAGGTTCAATCTTAGCTGCTTAGCTGTGACACCCCAAAACAAGAGCTGTCACTAGGGTAGGGAAGCCAGGACTTTGCCACCAAGTGCCAAATTTAAAAGTGCTGACAGCACTTAACAGTCCTTTAGCCCTGGAGTAAGAAGATTCCCTTCCAGCTGGATTCCCAGCTACCATGATGACTTCCCCTAGAAGGGTGTCAGATTGGGTGTCTCTGACCCAATTATATATAAATTTTCTTAGTCCCTGCCTAGAAATTAATTACAGAATCCTAGGTGGAGAGATGAAAAGGGCTTTAAGGGCCATCTAATCCAATCTCCTCACCTTACAAAGGTCTGAGATTATGTAACTTGCCCTAAGGCAAATATAGATGTTTTCACCTAATATGTCCAGTCCCCACCAGCACTGAATACTTTCATTGAAGAAATAAAGCATTTAAGTAAAACTCTTATGGCAGGAACTTCCCCATAGTAGGAGTCCAGTTCCATTGCTCCAGTTTTACTGAAGATGTTCACACATAGGAAACCCAGGAGAAATCTTTGTGTGAAGCCCCCTCCCCTGCCCAGTGTACTTTGGCCAATTTCCCACTGTTCTCAAAAAAGTGAAGAAATTGTATCAAAAGAAAAAAAAAACAGAAAAAAAGAGCCTTGAAGGAGTTACCACTAGTACCTAAGATTAATCTCCAAAGTCCCTAATAACCCTAATATGAGAATACTGGAACTTCCATAAATCTTGTCTTTGTCTTCGCTTCCTGTCAAATGATTGCCTAATTTATCCCCATTGCTCAGACACAAAAGTTGTACATGTCTCAAAAGTGTGGTATTTACTGGGTTTTTTTGTTTTTTTTTTTCCCCAAGCAATAAGTTTCTTCTTCCTCTAAAAGGTAGGCAAATAGATTAGAGTTAAATTTTCTTCTGTTTTAACCTTGAAAAGTGAAATGACTAAAACCCTGGCACTGATCAGCAACACCCCTTGCTAAAGGATATAGAAGAAATGGAACTTCAAGTTTCTCCCTATAGGAAGGGAGCAAGATAACTAAAAAGTTCCCTCTATTTTTCTTTCTTTCCCATACCAAATCCATGAGAAGTTCTGTTTCAAGATGAGCTCTCTAACTATAATCTGAGTTTTTCATAACTCAGAGACCATTTCTTTTTCTATTGGGTCAAGAGCTAGAAAAATGATATTTCAGTGACCATAGAAAAATGATATCTCAGTGATCGGTATTTTCTGGTCACATGGAGCCAGAGTGGTGCTAGAGAAATAACGCTGTTTTGGGAGGCAAAGAACCTAGGTTCAAATCTGGCTTCTACTACTTGAAAGCTGGGGAACCTCAGAAATATCTCTTAAGCTTTCTAGCTCTCAGTTTCCATATCTAAGAAATAAGAAGTTGAATTGAAGGACCTCTAAGCTTGAAATCTCTGATCATGATCTTACTTATTGCCTACTGAGAAACCTCCTGGCCTATTCTTTCCCCTACAGAACAGCCCACTCCAAAATTGCCTTTTACCTCTCCCTCAAAAAAAACATAATTCGAATTATTCTTGAACTAATTCACACTAATGCTTGAATGACCTACAGATATCACCTGACTGTCAAGTCATATGCTTTTACTAACTGAAATTAATCCCCTGGAATTTAAGGCATGTAACTAATAATCATATGAAGATTTTTTTTAAAAATCAGCAACATGGGACAATTTTTAAGGGGATGTTGAGAAGGAATGACCAATAAACAAACCCATTGTCAGTTCCCCTGAGCTTTGCCAGTTATTCATTTTGTCTTTCCTTTCTCTCCTTTTGAAAAACTCCAAGTTGTTGTTTTTTTTTTTAATTTTTTCCATGACAAAGTATGGACTCTAAGCAGAGGTGGAGGTGCAGGGCAGGGACAAGTATTTGTAAGTATGTGCTATTTTAAGTTGAATGGTTGTAATTTTATAAGTTGGGGGCAGAAAGCGGAGGCGTAACAGTCTTATTCTCCAACAGTTTTCTAAGGGTGTTTTACTAGAAAACTAGCATTCCAAACAACTGAGCAAACCATTCTGCTTTTCTATACCACCACATGAGATGTTGTACTCTTTAGGCAGCACTTTTCCCCCTTCAAAAAGTATATGAAAAGTATGGAATTACAATCGTAAAATTATTTTTAAAATGCTATTTTAAAGCTATATTATATATGTATGAGCTTTAAGACATTAATAAAATCTTTTGTTCTCTTTATTGGTCTTCTTTAGTCACCATCTTAATAAGGCTTTATGGAATACAAGATAAACAATGCCAAAATCCTAATGATTCAATGGTCTACTTCATCTTTACTAAAAAGGGGAAAAAAAAGACTTTTTATCCTGACTTTAAATTAATCACAATACTGAAACCAAAACTTTTCAACACCCTCCACAGTATTTTGGTTGGTTCAGATGGATTTATTTTTCTTGCAGGGCTCCAAGCATGAGGCTGATGGTCTCACAGTCAGAAACTAGTTCAAGGGACTGTCAGGATATCATAGAGAAGTCCAGTAGCCAAGGGAATGAGTTCATAAACTGAGGAACTCATTTATCTTAAGTGGCAAATTTTCCCTATAACCCCTGATGAACTCCAAACTACTTAAGCCATCAAACCTGAGAGCTACCAAAGCCCCTCTCCTCTTAGGACTATAAACACCTCAATTTCTTTTAACCTGGCTTGTTTCATTTGTTGGTTGAACTAATGAAGAGCTTTAACTCTCCTTGGAATAAAATGTCTCACCAAACTCATGGAGTGTGTCTTGAGAATTAACATGATGAGCTATGGCCTAATATATCTGAAATTAGACTTGAGATGACTTTCTAGGCTCATCCAGTGCCTCAAAACTTCTGTCTTCTTGTAAAGAGAATTACCTTCATTAATTTCCCTTTTTCCATGCCTATTTGGAGACAGATTTAGGTTTCTTAACCAACGAAGTTCTTCAGTGACACAAAAACCAGGCATGGAAAGGATAATTAATAAATATTTCATATGGACCAAATAAAACATTAACCCATTTGAGACTGTAATTGCTCTATTGAAACATACAGACAACTTTCAGTTTGAAAATCATAACACTGTATTCTTGTGAAATTCCCCTCACTTGAACCTCTTCAACTTCCTAAAAGATCATTTTGCTTATGCATATTATGAACATCTTGTGAGAAAAAGCACATCAGGAAAGTTTCTTCCTCAATCCAAAGCGTGAGTAATTTGTAATGACTAATCTTGGTCCTAGAGAACACAGGATGAAATTCATCTCCTTCCTTCTGTCATCAAGGTGGGAAGAGAATGAGTATGAAATAAGCTGGCAGATACTATGGTGGTTGGCTTTACATTTCTGTTTTATAAGGAAGCTCATTAGATGAGGTATAAGAGGAGAATATCCAAAAATGACTATATAATGTAAAAAACAAAAGGTATCCATGAAATCCATTTTTAAAGGGGAAAAGAACCAGTGAACAAAATGGATATGGGAAAAATTAGATATTTCTTTTCAATTCTTCCCTACTCCCTTCTCCTGTTAGGGATATCTTTAAAAGTCTCTATTACCTTCAATATTAAATTAAGTCAACAAATATTTATCAAGCCCCTACTATGTGCCAAGCACTGTGTTAAGCACTGAACTAAAAAGAAAGACAAAAACAGTCTTTGCCTTAAAAGATCTCACAACCCAATGGAATATAACAATCATGTGCAAGATACACAACCTGACCCCTTCCAACCGTTTCAATATTCTTATATTTTACTCTATTGCCCATCCTTAGCATCCAGGGATGTCAACTTGTTGTTTCTCACACTTGATTCTCCATCTCCCAACTTCTCACATTTTCACTGACTTTCTCAATGCTTGGAATGATTTCCCTTCTCCTCCACCTCCTGGTTCTCTCAGCTTTATTCAGGTCCCAGCTAAAAGAAGTCTTTCCCCACCTGTCTTAGTTAACTGCCACTAGTTCCCTTAATGGTAGTGTGCCTTCCCACTATTTATCCAAGTTATCTTTTATATATCTTATTTTTACATAGTTGTTTGCTTATTACTCCCTCCCCCACTAGACTGTGATCTCTCAGGAATTATCTTTTTTTTTTTCAAATTCTTTGTTGTCCCCTGTTTAGCACATGATAACTGCCAAATAACAGCTTGTACACTGGACTGGATTTTTTATTAAATAAGAAGTTCTATTTCACCCCCCAAAAAATAAAAGATTAATTTTTATACTATAAAACAAAGAGATTTTGACCTGAAAGAATCCTAGTTTTAGTTACTCCATTTCTTTAACCAGAGATTCATAGTTTTTCCTCAAACCATGTATGATATCTCCAAATCTTTCTTTAATCCTGCCATTCAAGTAACTGATAACAATAATAATGATGATAACTAGCATTTACATTGCTCTTTAAGATTTAAAAGCATTTTACAGATATTTCATTTGAGCCTCCCAATAACACTTTGTAGTACATGCTATTATTATTATCCTCTTTTTGCAGATAAAGAAAGATGAAGTGATTTGCTCAGGGTCACACAGCTGATATATGTCCTTTGACCTTTCTGATGGGTTTGGAGTCAAGAAAGTCTCAGGCCTCTTCCAATCTAAATCTATGATTCTTCTATCCTATGATCCATTAAATTAGTAGAAAAACTAGACTTAAAAATTCTGGTTCATATCCAAGGGTAAAAACCATGCTCTTAAAAAAGTGGAAGATCAAATGAGATCATATATGTAAAGTGTTTTGCAAACCTTAAAGTCAGTCAAATGGTTCAGTGGAGAGAGAGAGCTGTCTCTGGAATCCAGAAGACCTGAATTCAAATGTTGCCTCAAATGCTTCTAAGCTGTGGAACACTAGAGAAGTCATTTAATCTCTCTCAGCCTCAATTTTCTTGATGTAGCATGAAAACAATAGCATCTAAGCAGGGTTGTTAGGAGGATTGAATGAGATGTCAGTAAAGCACTTAGCACAGTGCCTGACACACAGTAGTTCCCTTATAAGTACTTATTCCCTTTTCCTCTTCCCTTTCCCCCTAAACCTGTAATTAATATTTTCTAGATGGGGTCAGGGAGGGGAAATGAGAATATTCCAAGAAATCACTTGAATCAGTATAAAGAATTTCTTTTGTTTAGACTCTAATAACATTATTCTTCTTTAAACTGAGTTGGATCTTTTAAAATTCATTGTTTATTTTTAATATTCTTTTCTTTTTAAATATTGAGTTCCAAATTCTCTTCTTTTCCACCCCTTCCCACCCACTGAGAAAGTAAGCAATATGGTATCAATTATAGATGTGAAATCATGCAAAATATTTCAATATTAGCCATGCTGCAAGAAAAAAAAAGCCAAAAAAAAAATAAAGTAAGAAAATTATACTTCAGTTAGCACTGAGAGTTCAACAGTTCTTTCTGGCAGTGGACAGCATTTTTTTCATCATGAGTCCTTTGGAATTGTCTTGGATGATGATATTGATCAGAGTAACCAGGTCATTTACAGTTGATCATCATTACAGCATTGCCATTACTATGCACAATGATCTGGTTCTTCTCACTTCAGTTTGCATCAGTTTATATAGATCTTGACATGTTTTTCTCTGAAACCACCCCCTCATCATTTTTTATTGCACAATCGTACTCATCATAATCATATGCCAGAACTTGTTCAACCATCACCAATTATGAGCATCCATTTCCAATTCTTTGCTACTACAAAAAGAACTGCCATAGATATATTTGTGCAAATAGGACCTTTTCCTTTTTCTTTGATCTCTTTGAGATATAGACCTAGCTGGGTCAAAGGATATTTACAATCATATAGCCCTTTGGGCATAGATCTAAATCCTTCTCAGGAATGGTTGGACCAATTCACTTAGTGTACTTATTGCCTCATCCACTCTAACATTTGTCATTTCTGATAAGTGTGAAGGGGTACTTCAGCATTATCTTAATTTATTATTTCTTTAATCAATAGTGATTTAGAGCATTTTTTCACAGGACTAGATAGCTTTGATTTCTTCATCTGAAAGGTGACTGTTCATATTCTTCGATCATTTATCAGTTGGGAAATGTTAGTCCTTATATTATACAAATTTGACTCAATTATTTTTGAGAATTTGAGTGCTTGAGAAACGGGCAGAGAAACTGCTTAATTTTTTATATTAGTTAATTGTCTATATGCATAATACCTTTTAATAAAATATAGTTTTCCTTATCATCTCTTTTAATTAGGCTTATTTTTGGTTTTGCTTTGTCTGAGATCGTGCCATTTTTACTTCAGCCCTTTATTTTAACTCTTTATTTGTCATTCTGTTTAAAATACAGTCTTTTAAAGAATATACTATATTGTTAAATTATGATGTATGATTCATTCTATATACTTCTACTTAATGGATGAGGTCTCCCATTAAGATTCATAGTTATGCTTAATATGTATTTTCCTCCATCCCATTCACTCCCTTAATCCTTCCAACTTTTGATCATTCCCCCGCCCCCTTTTTCTTATCCCATTCCCCTTCCTATTTCTCTACTTGGTAAGACAGATTTCTATACATAAATGAGTCTCTGTGTGTATGTGTGTGTGTGTGTGTGTATTCTTCCCTCTTTGAACCAATTCCAATGAGAATGAGGTTCACGTATTGTCTATCCCCCCATTTTCCCCTCTAATGTAAAAACTTTTCCTCACATGCTTATTTTACATAATAGCATTTCCCCTTCTCTTAATTCATCCCTCTATATCCTTCATTTATTTATTTATTTATTTGTTTGTTTGTTTGTTTATTTATTTATTGAGATCATTCCAACATCATGGGCTCACATCCTTGCCCTCTCCTTTTAACTGACCTAATAATTACAAAAACTTTTTTGAGACCCTTATGATTTCTCTTTCACATCTACCCTTTTATTCTTCTCTTGAGTCTTATGTTTAAATGGCAAATTTTCTATTCAGCTCTGGCCTTTTCATCAGAAATGCTTAAAAGTCCTCTATTTCATTAATTATCCACCACCCTCCCTGATCCCCAAAGTATTATACTCAGTTTTGCTGGATAAGTTATTCCTGATAGAAATACTAGCTCTTTCACTTTCCAAAATAGCATATACAAACCCTCTGCTCCTGCTAAATCTCGTATGATCTTTACTATGGCTCCAAGGTATTTAAATTGTTTTTTTCTACCCACTCATAATATTTATCTGGGAGCTTGAAAATTTGGCAAAAATATTCCTGTCAGCTTTCACTGGAGGGTTTCTTTCAGAAATGATAAGTTGATTCTTTCAATTTCTACTTTACCTGTGATTCTGGGTTATCAGGAAAATTTTCTATGATAATTTGTTAAAATATGATTTCTAGAATTTTTATCATGATTTTCTTATAGTTTAATAATTTTAATTACCTCTCTTTGATCTATTTTCCAAGCAAGTTGTTTTTCCCATGTGATATTTCATATTTTCTCCTATTTTTAATTCTTTTGACTTTATTTCGTTGTTTCTTGATGTCCCTATAGTCATTAGCTGCCAATCACCCAATTCTAATTTTTAAAAAACTATCTTCTTCAATGAGCTTTTGTATTTTCCTATTTAAACTATTTTCTTTTTTAACTTAAAAAAATTTAATTACATGTAGGAACAATTTTTGACAATTGTTTCCTGACATTTGGGATTTTAGATTCAGATGATAATGACCCTGCTTGCTTCACCCATGATCTTACTGGGAAGGATTCTAGTTTATCCCCATAAGGTTTCCTGGTGAGTTTAGATAGATGTCATTGATCACTCCAAGAAAAGTTCCTTTTATTCCATTGTTTTCTAATGGTTTTTATAAGGAATAGGTGTTATATTTTGTTAAAGGCTTCTTCTGAATCTTTTGAGATCATCTTATGGTTGTTATTGTTTTTTTTTATTAATATGGTCAGTAGGCTGATAGTTTTCCTAATATTGAACCCTTCCTACATTTCTGATGTAAAATCCACCTGGTCATGGTATATAATATCCTTGCAAGTATTTTATCTTAAAATTTTGCATCACTATTCATTAGTGAGATTGGTCTATGGCTTTTTTTCTCAGTTTTAGCATTTTCCCATTTAGGTATCAGTACTATATTTGTATCTTAAAAAGAATTTGGAAGAGTTCCTTCTTCCTCTATTTTTTCAATGGTTTATGTAGCATTATGTAGAATTTAGTTAATTGTTGTTTAAATATTTGATAGAATTCACTTGTGAATTTATCTGGCCCTGGGACCTTTTTCTTAAGGAATTCTTTGATGGTTTATTTTTTTTCTTTGATGGGATTATTTAAGTATTCTATTGTTTTGTTAATATAGACAATTTATATTTTCATAAATATTTACCCATTTCAGTTAAATTGTCAGATTTATTGGCATATAATCTGGCAAAAAACCTCCTAATAATTGTTTAATGTCTTTATTCATTGTAATTTAACTTTTTTTCCTTTTTGATACTAGTAATTGGTTTTCTTTTTTTCATTAAATCAAATTATCTGATGGTTCATCTATTTTATTTTTTCATAAAACCATCTCCTTGTTTTATTTACTAGTTCAACGGTCTTCTTGCTTTCAATTTCATTTAACTCCCCTTTGATTTTCAGGATTTTCAATTTGATGTTTAATTAGTTATTTTTAATTTGTTCTTTTTCCTAGTTTTTCAGTTGCATACCCAATTCATTTATCTGCTCTTTCTGTAAGTTTGCTCATATAAATATTTAGTGGTAGTTATTTCCACCTATTATAAGGTCATTTTTATAAGGTCTCACCATATAATGCTAAGAAAAAGGTATGTTTCTTTCTGTTCCCATTCAATTTTCTACAGAGGTCTAAATGATATTCTATCATATAAATTTTTCTGAAGTTCTAGTTATCTCCTTAACTCTTTCTTAGTTATTTTTTGGTTGGATATATCTATTTTGGAGAAGGGAACATCAGGTCCCCCACTAGTAACATTTTACTATTTCCTCCTGTAATTCATATAACTTCTCCTTTAGAAATGTGGATGCTAAGTCATTTGATCCATATATATTTAGCATTAATATTGTTTCATTGTACAGTCTCTTTTGTCAAGATGTAATCTCCTTCCTTATCACTTTTAAGTAGATGAATTTTAACTTTACTTTCTTTGAAATCATGATTACTACCCTTATTGTTTTAACTTTAGTTGAAGCATAATAGATTCTGCTCTATCCCCTTACTTTTACAGTATATGTGTGTCTCTCTCTGCTTTAACTTTGTTTCTTGTAAACAGAATATTGTAGCATTTTGTTTTTAAATCCACTCTGCTCTCCTTTTCCATTTTATGGTGAGTTGATCTCATTTATATTTACAGTTATAATTACTAGTTCTGTGTGTCTCCCCATCTACCCTTCTCTCTCTTTCCTTTCAGCCTTTCCCTAATTACAAATGTTTTGCTTCCAACCACCACCTCCACCACTTCACCCTCCTTTATGTCCTCACTTCAATCCCTTAATCCTCTACTCTCTGCTTCCCTATAAGGTAAGGTAGGTTTCTATAACTAGTTGAGTGTTTCTTCTTTGCACTAATTCTGATGAGAGTAAAGTCTAAGCATTTCTGCCACATACCCCATCTTCTCCTCCACTATATTGACTCTTAGGTGCCTCTTCATGTGAGATAATTTATCTCCCTTCTATCACTCCTTTTTTCCTTCTCCCTGGGTATTCTTCTTTCCCATCCATTATTGTTTTTTTTTTGTTTGTTTTTTTGTTTGCAGGAGAGAGTATCAATCAATCCTGTTCTGCTTCCTTCCTTCCTTCTTTCTATATAAACTCCTTCTTACTGGCCTAATAGTGATATAGTTCTTATCTACTTTAGGTATCTTGAATACTTTAATTACCTTATGTATCTCAAGTATCAGAGATATTTTATGTATCATATCTTATCCTGTCCTCAAGTCAACCTTATTGAAATCCTAAAGTGGTCATTTTCTGTTTACCATTTTATGTATCTCTTGAGTAGTGAATTTGCTCATTGAATTTTTTTCAGTTTTTTTTTGTCAGAAATGCCTGGAAGTCCTATATCTCATTAAATGTTCCCTTTTCCCCTAGAAGAAGCTCTAGTTTCACTGAGTATGTGATTCTTGGTTATAGTTGCAGATCCTTTGCCTTTTAGGTTATCATATTCTATGCCTTCCAGTCCTTTAATGTAGAAGTTGCCAGGTCTTTTGTAATCTTGAATTTTGCTATGAAAGTCCTGGGATATTTTATTTAGGGTCTCTTTCAAGAGGTGACCAATTTATTTCAATTTATATTTTCCTCTCTTATTTGAGGACATCAGGGCAGTTTTCCCTGATGATTTCTTATAATATGGTATCCAGGCTCCTTTTTTAATCATAGCATTCAGGTGTTTCAATGATTGTTAGATTGTCTCTCTTGGATCTATTTTCCAGGTGAGTTGTTTTTCCAGTGAAGTATTTCAGATTTTCTTCCATTTTTTTCATGCTTTTGATTTTATCTTATTGTTTTCTAATGCCCTGAGGAGTCATTAGTTTTCATATATTCAATTCTAATTTGGAGGCAATTTTTTTCTTGCTTTTGTTTTTCTTTTTCCATTTAGGTCATTCTAGTCTTTAGGGAATTGTTTTCTTCAGTGTTTTGGCCTCCATTTCCATTTCTCCCATCATTATTTTTAGGGATCTGTTGTCTTCAGTGAATTTTTCCAGTATTTTTTTAAATCTTTCTGTCTTACTGGAGAACATTGTACACAGAGACAGATACGCTGTGGCACAATTGACTATATTGGACTCCTCTACTAGCAACAATGCAATGATTCAGGACAATTCTGAAGGCCTTATGAGAAAGAACCCTATCCACATCCAGAGAAAGAACTGTGGGAGTAGAAACACAGAAGAAACACAACTGCTTGAACATATGTTTCAATGGGGATATGATAGGGGACATAGACTCTAAATGATCACTTTAGTGCAAATATCAATAATATGTGTGAAAGGGAATTTTTATTCTCTTTGTCTATTTTGAATTAATCATCCAAAAATTTAAACAACCCTACTTAACATTAAGTAAGGGGGTTCTCAAATCACTTACTTGGAGAACTCCAAACTTTTAACTCAGTCAGAAACTTGTGAATTCTTTGATAAGAGTTTATACCCTCAGAGAATGAGAGGTGAATCCTACAGACACCGCCCCCCTGGACAGTGCTAGGCAATTTGGAAGCTGTGATTGGCCCCTATGAATAGGGGAAGGAACAGGAAGTGAAGTGGAAAAAGGACTATAAAAAATCTGGAACTTCCTGTTCAGGAGGCTTCAGCTTGAATCTTTGGCTTGGAGCTTTGGCTGGTGACTTGACTCTTGGAGATAACCTTGACTTTTGCGACTACTCCTTTGATTTTCAGCTTGGATCTTCTCTTGGTGAGTCAGCTTGGACTAAGACTTTGGTTCTTAAACTGCTTCTGAGAGGACTGCTCCTGGATTTTCTCCTTTGGGGTCCATCTTGAATGAGTGAATAGCTGGCCTTCCTTTCCTGGCTTCTGGAAAGATTAGTTCTAGAGAGGCCTTCCCCTCTTGGAGGAGGCCACATGGGTGGAACACCGGGCCCTCCAGTCAAGGGTTAACAAGCCCTGCCAGGCTGAGCCAAGCACTGGAGCAACATTTAGTGTGATAGGCTAGACATATTCTTTGCCCTCTTCTTACATTTCTCTACTTTCTCTCTTTCTACTTCTTTGTAAATAAAGCTACTAAAAGACATTTTCGCTTGAGCCAAATTTTGAGTCAAATATATTCTAAATCAGCAACCACAATATTAATTAAAATTCACATATATTTAGTCAAACCCTTAATTTAATTCCTTACATATGGAAATAGGTCTTGATCAATGACATGTAAAACCCAGTGGACTTGCCCACTGGCTTCAGGAGGGGATGGGAGGAGGGGAAGGAAAGAACATGAATCATGTAACCATGGAAAAATATTCTAAAATAACGAATTAAATGAGTGAACTTGATTTAAATATTTTTGTCTTTTCTTTTAAGTGGTTTTATAAAACTTCTTTTCAAGTTCTTTCCAGAGGACCTGGCATTATTTCTCTCTTTCCTTTGGGGCCTCACAGGTTTCCTTTTGACCATTTTTTACCTCTTCTGAATTTGAATTTTGATCTTCCCTGTCACTAAAGTAACTTTCTAAGGTTAAGGGCTTTTTCTGATTTTGTTCATTTTTCTAGTTATTATTTTCCCCTCATTACCTTGTTGATCTGTTAAGATTCTGCTCTGCTCCTGGGGTAGAGAGAACACTGTTGCAAGTTTGCAGTGTAGCATTCTATGATGCTTAGAGTAAGCCCAGCTATTTTTGGGTCCCTCAGCATGTACTTTGAGGGTGCAGCCCAGCTGAGCTTTTGTGGGGAGGCTTGTAGCTGTTTTGTATGAGTGAATTTCACTCCCACTGCTGTTGGTTCCCCTGTTGTCACCTGTGTTGGGCTATTCACCACTCTCAGAGTTTGTTGCTTCAGGCCATGTGGGCTGTTGCCCTGCCCTGCTATTTTCTTGCCTCAGGCTATGTGAAATTGCATAGAGCTGCTCCCTTTTCACCCTTTCTTTACCTCAGACCATGTAGGAGCTCAGATAGGCCAGTGCTGGGCTGCTCTGCCTGGTATTCTGTTGCCTCAGGCCACAGGAAAGCTCTTTGGGCTGGCCCAAATTCTTCCAGTACTCCTTGATGCTCTACTTGGTGGACTACTCTCTTTTCACCTTAGTCAAACATGTCCTTCCTGTTTTCCTTTATTCTGAAATGCTTTATTTTCCATTTTTATGTGTGAAAGATTTGAGTAAGCTGAGCATTCCTTACTCCATTAGCTTAGCTCCCAGCATGTAACTCTCAACCTCTTCTGCTTTTTAAAAAGTTTTTTTCTTTAGTGAATTTTTGTGCCTCTTTTACCATTTAGCCAATTCCATTTTAAAGGTGATATTTTCTTCTTTATTTTTGTGCCTCTTTTTCAAAGTTATTAATTCTATTTTCATAATTTCCTTGCATTAATCTTATTTTCTTTCCCAGTTTTTTTCTCTACTACTTATCTCTTTCTTTAGCTCCTCCAGAGATTATTGTTGGGCTCGTGTCCACTTAGCATTTTTATTTGAGGTTTTGGTTCTAGCTGTTTTCATATTATTGTCTTCTTCTGCATCTATTTCTTTATGATCAAGTTCTTTTTACTGTTATTATTGTTCATTCATTTTTCTAGCCTATTTCTTAAGTTTGAACCTTATATGAAAGTTGGTTTCTGCTCCCCTGGGGGGTTGGAGGGAGAGGCACTATCTCAAGCTTCAGCCTTTTTTAAGTTGCTATGTCCAGATCTAGTTCTGGGGGTCTGTAAGTTTTTAGTGCTTCCAAGGTGCTGTGATCTGGGGAGAGATGTAGTCATTGCTCTCCTGGTATACACCCTTATCCCTGCCCAGGAAGGGTCCCTGTACCCCTTGTGAAGAATAATGTTCCTCTTTGCCTTGGAATTGTGACCAGAGCCCCTGATTCCTTGTAACTGACTATAAGTGCTCCCCTCTGCCCTGGAACTATGACTGCAAATAGGTAATAGATTTGTTAATTGGCTAAGCCCAGTGCCAGCAAATTCTTTCCTCCTGGTTATCTAACCTCCTTACACCTCTAGGTTAAAAGCTCCCAAAGCTGCTGCTGCTGTGGACACTATGGCTACTGACACTTGTGTGAGCTCCTGGCAGGCCTCTCCTTTGCACCAACTAAGTCTTAGTTTTTTCTTTCTTAGGCCAGAAAATTTCTCACCTTGACTTATCGGTTCTGCCACTCCCAAGTTTAATTTTAGGTATTATTTTAAAGCTGTTTGAAGGGGAATGTTGAGAGAGCTCAGCTGGGTTACTGCCTATTCTACCAAATTGGGTTTGCTTAATATCAATTTTTTTCTTAGAAGCTAATGGGCCAGTGAAGAAGTGGGCGAGCTTCCAGTGTTGCCCTGTATAAAACAAAGGGGACATTTCTTTGTGTCCCTCTTTGGTCCCTAATAGATAGAGTTGGACCACTGTTCATCAGAATCCCTTGATGGATGGGGAAGGAATCTATGACATACAGAATTACCAGTAAGTAATTCTCCATTTCTTTATGTAAACAGTTGCCTTTTGATATACAACAATCCCTGAGGTGTTCAGGTTACATGCTTATTTTAAGATCTTTTGCTTACTTTCTGATCTTCATGGGTCATTGACATCCCATTTAGCTCTGCTGACCCTGTTTATACAATTTCAATATAAATTAAAAAGTGTTCTTGGGGATAACATTAACATTCTTGATATTAATCCATCACACAGACTAACAATAGCTTTAGCTTAGCCCTGTATGTAACTGTTAAGAAGTTTTACTGTGGCCTCTGGTATACATACCAAGTGGAAGAGAGCTGATCAAACGGATCTGCTTTCTTGCTTTTATTCTAAGTGGGACAGGACCCCAAACTATGTAAACACTCACGAAATGCATTAATGAACCCTTGGGGAAGCACAACCATCATGCTAATGGATCATCTGACTCCAGGAGACCCTTTCACTAGGGCCCAGTGCCAAACCATTCACAGAAACCATGGAAAAATCCTTCTGAAAGATGAGGGGGCAAGGAGGGATATACAAAAATGCCATCTTGTCCTTCTTTGACTAAACCATGAGAAACCTCCTACAATGCCTGAATGTATTTGCTAGTTTGTGATTGGACTTTTCAATGAGATTTATAAGTACACATAACATATTTTTCCAGCTCATATTTAGGATTTTCCTCATGTTGGGGATTAGTTTTTGCAGAGCTTAGACAAGCTCAGATTTCATGGTCCTTTTTTCTTTTTGTTTATTTGTTTCTTCATTTTTCAGTTTGGTGTTTGTAATCTAAAATGTTGTCTATTTTGTTCTTCTTCATTGTTGTGCCTCACAATCTGAACTCATCCTATAAGGAATAAAGTCTTGTGAATTCATAGGTTCTCCTTACAAACAGATACAAAAGCCTTAAAACCATCGCGGCCTCTTCTAATAACCCTTGTGGCTTTTTTGTTTCTTTTCTCAGAATTTCTCAAGGTGATAAAGTGGGATAGTTAAGGACTTTAATACAGAAAGACTGGAGTTCAAATCCTCAATTCTTCCATCTGTATGGACTTCAGTACCGAAAGACCTGAGTTCAAAGCCTCAGTTTTTCCATCTGTAAATTGAGTGTTTTGGAATCAGTGACCTCTCTAGCTTTCCTTATTTTTAAATCAATGATCCTATCATTCTATCCAAAGGAATCCTTTAGCTAGTTCTCAAGACAAACTATATACCACCATACCCTATTTCCCCAACCAAAATGATCATATGATGATGTGACCCTAAATTAATTAACATTTATATATCTCTTTAAGGCTTATAAAGCACTTTATATTGTCTCATTTGCATATTACAATAACTATGAGGCAAGTAATGTAATTTTACAGATAAGCCAACTGAGGTTCAGAGAGGTTTAATAACTTGTCCATGATTAAACAGCTATCAGTTTTCAAAGCTGTGACTTGAATTTCAGCCTCGTTGGCTCCAAGTTAAGCACTTATCCACCAAATCACAATGCTCAAAGATGCCATTGCTACCCTTAGAGTCGAATACCATGCAATACCAAGCTAATTATAAAAAAAAAACACTTTTTTATTTGAATTTGAAATAGAGTCACTGATGTCAGAGATAAAACCTGTCTTTACCCATAAAATGAAATTAAGCCAAACTGTAAGCAGAAGCTTCAATCATCGAGGTTCCCGATAGTTCAATTATATAATGGTATAGAGGGCAAACCAGGTCAGCCAAATTTCAGATTTATAGCTCCTGCATTTAGCTTGCGAGTTTAGCATAAGACCAAGATGATCAGGAAGGAACCTTATTGGTCATTTAGTCTGAATTCCTTGTTTTATTTTTAATTTTTTTTTCATTCAACAAAAATTTTTCCCTCTTTCTCATTAAAAAAAAGTAAACAAAACCTTTGAATGAAATATGCATAGTCAAGAAAAACCAATTCCCACATCAGAAACAGAGGACTAAAGAGGTTGTGACTTTTTTGAGAACCCTAGCCTGTTGTGGAAGTTATGTTCCAGAGACCCCTTCGATAGGTGAAAATCCATAAAGTAGCAGCGTTATATTAATTTTATTATTTATATATATTCTAAGGCTGCCTACTCTCCTATAAACCTTTTCCACACTCTTATTAATCTTTCCCACACTCTTATAAACACTGAGCCAATCAGCACTGTAGTTGGTCGCCTTTCATTCCATCAGCCAATAGTGTGCCGTGTACAATCTCACGTTGGCAAATTTGCTCAAGTGGGAGTGGCATACTGCATTTCCATTGTGCACAGTAAGTACAGTTTTCATCCGCAAAATCCCAAGATGTAGCAAAAACTCCACAATAAAGAATTAGATTTTTTTAAACCCATGATACAATGAAGCCACAATAAGTGAACCAATATAGCAAGGGCTCACTGTATATAGGTGGCAATTGATAGAATATTAAGCCTGATCCTCAATTCCAAATCTGATGCTCTTTCTGTTGTACCAAGTCACATACTCAATCACATATACATCTTTATAGTAAATATGCAGGCTATCCCACTGCTCCATATCCAATCACCCACTCCAATTCACAGGTGAGTTGTGCCCTCATCACGATTCCTAGCACCTATTGCCCATCGGGGTACCATGACACCTTTTTTAATGACCTCACTGTGGAGAATCAACGCCCAGCCTCCAATTTTGCAAGTTTCACCCCTCATGAACCTCAGATGACTTGATTTATTTGGGTCAGCATTATGACCCAGACTTCTCTGATATCATCTCACTAAACAAGTCTAATGACAAATGGGGAAAGATGCCATGGGCCACCTGAACATTGGGAGTTTAACACTTGGCTCTTAAAAACCAACGATTTTAGACTCCATTCAAAGTAACAACTTACAACTAATACTTGTCTGTGCCTTTAAAAAGAAACTTTTCTCTTTAAAATGCTTTGAAAGCACTTTAATGATAATAATAGCAAACATTTACATAGTACTTTAAAGTTTAAAGATATTATTTTATTTGATCTTCCCAAAGACTCTTATTATGTGTTATTATTATCCTTATTTTACGAAAGAGGATACTGAATCTGAGAAAGAGTGAAACACCCAAGATAACATAGTCAGTTATTCAACTAGTATTTTATTAAGTACTTACTAAGACACTAAGTGCCAGGAAAAAACACACACACACACACACACACACACACACACACACACACACGGCAAAAAAGTTTTTGATCTTAAAGAAATCTTTCTGATGGGGGAGACAACATGAATAAATAAGCAAGATATATACAGGATGAACATATTATTTTAAAATATATAAAGATATTAATAAATATATGCAGGATAAAGATAATATTGAAGATATTACATCTGAAGCAGTATTCAGATTTAGTCTCACTGACTCTAGGTTCAACCTCCTAACCACTATACCAGCTAGCTGGTTGGTTTGTTCAGTTTTCCACTTGAGTTTGTAATATTTGGACTGTGTTGGCAAGCCTATGTCACACATGCCAGAGTAGGCTGCTCCCCTCCCCCTCTCCACTGTGCTGGAGGACATTTCTCACATGACCCACCCCTCTGCCCAGCAGCCCAATGGGAGCACTTCCTCCCTTCCCTGTCTGGGTTAAGGTGGTGGGGGGAGTCCACATACTGTGTGAGGGTTGCAGTTTGGTCACTCAGTCTCTGAAAGATTTGCCATCACTGAATGAGGACTTTGCTGGACTGGATCTCATTCACAGACCATGTAGCTCTAATATTTGAGAAATAACAAGGTTCATCTGTCTTGTCTTGCAGTCATTATTGGTTTAGCTTTTTTGTTTGCTTGTTTGCTTTTTTTTACCATTTATATCTAGACATATATTTATAAGATTATAAAGCAAATAGATATTGAGTCATTCTTTTTCCTTGTTCCATTAAAAATAACCAAAACTCTTTCTTGACTTTACTCATAGAATTTGGACAAATTAAATACATTCAGTATTTATTTAGCACCTAATTTGGGCAAAGTTCAGAGTTGCCTGAGATACTATAAGGTTACTTGGTTTGCTGATAGTGACATAGTACAAGTCAGAGATAGGACTTGAACTCAGGTCTTCCTGACTCTAAAAAACAGCTTATGCACCAAGCCATACTCTTCCTCTCCTTTTGTCATTCCCTCCCCCACTCCCTCCCTCTTAATGTGTCACTCCTAGAGGATGTTCCTTTCTGCAACCTCCTTCTTCCAATGAAATCAAAGGTGCAATTCAAAAAAAAAAAAACTGATCAAACACTGGGCCAAGTGCTAGTGATACAAATACACACACACATGCTTATGTGAAAAAATAGTAGTTAAATAGCGCTTTCCCTCAAGTCGCTTATATTCTACATCCACATTTATTATTTGGCTGGAATTAATTTATTTTCTAATAATTATTTCTCAGTTACATTCAATCATAAGAGCTATTTACATCCTATAACACTGAAAAACTGAAGCAGATTCAATGTTGAGTGATGAGTATTAATGACATAAGTTTTCCCAACAGAAAGATATTTCAGAATGGTGATTTATCATCTCAGTCTAGCACAACACCTGCTTGGGCTAGATTCACAACATATGTATTGGAGAACTGGTATGCAATTCCCATTTCCAACCATCTTTGCAAGAACAAAGCTTTCATGTAAAGAGTTAGTCACATACAGTATTTATAATGATATATCAAAATCATCAAATGAATTACAAATAAGACATGATGAACTGGCATTTAGAATGGGAAGGACATTTCCCACCAGGTGATAATAATTTTAAGGTAGATTTGACTGCAAGCTTGCAGAAGTTGATACAGTGCTCCCCTAATCAAAGGATAGTTAAAAAGAATATTAAATGAGCTGACACATTTTGACGTGATTGCAGATTGCAGATCAGATACATGTGCACTGCACATTGTGATAGTGTTGGAAAGACTTTTCATCCTGTAGGTTATGAATTTCAAATGAACTCCTTAGACCAAAATTTCAAACTTACTTATAAACCAACAACCTAAAATTTTACATACAAACTGAAACGTGGATATTCAATTTTTAGGCATGCCCCCAAATTCATTATATCGTGGAACTTTGCATTTCCTGTGCATTTCTTTGCCACAAATGTGTCCATATCCAGAGATATGGAGTGGCATGTACTAGTCTTACTTAAAACAAGCACAGTATATATTTACTTAGTTACGTAAAATTTATACCCTAGTTCTTGTTGTTGTTGTTTTTTCAGGATAATGATTTCAGAAACAACAAAAAGTTCTTTCAGTGAAGATTTGGGAAAAAAATCCTTTGTCAGATCATTTTGGTTGAGAAAATACAATAGCTATAAATTACTACATAATAATGCAGAAGTTCAATAGTATATTTGAACAGGAAAAATATATTTAGTTTATCTCGACCCTCTACTAAAAAAGAAAAGAAAAGAAAAAAGCAGAAAGAATATTTTCAAACATTATTCTTGAGTATATTTTTGCACTTGGGCCATAAATTTTTCTAGCATATTTTATAGATCTTTAGAACTGAGTTATTCATTCTGACTGTTGTAAAAGGAAGAGAGCCAGGATTTGGGCTTCCCTCAAGAAATGGGTTGAAGAACAAAGCAGCTTCTCTGGACCCAAAGCAAAAGAAGTAACCGGAATATCCAGTATTGGCATTCCACTTCCTTTATCTAACTAGATTGTTATATCATTTGTGATTCACCTATTCTAAGTGATTGCTCCCAGCTGACTTAAAGCTGTGGAACAACCCACTAAATCTGGGAGAAATCTTGTTTATGTTCTCTATAACAGTTACATCTACTAATACCCACCATTAGAGTTGAAGTAAGATAGTGATTATTTTTCATGTAGTTATGTATTTTGTTATATACACCAAAAATATTAATGCTATATATTTTAATATCTTTTTTCATTTCTTACATTCAGAGTTATGATAAAAATCTCCAATTCTAGGTACTAAGTCCAGAGCAGTAATGAAAGCTGAGTGACTAGAACCCTCTTAGCCTAATATTTAAATTTAGAAAATGCCTAGAGAACCATTTTTTCTAACCATATTTCAGATACACTCTGCTCTCATTGGTGGACATCTGTAGTTCCAGAAAATATACTCTTGGATCCCCAAAATTCCCTTTTCAGAAACAAAAAGTTTACAACAGAGAAGAGACTGCATGGTGTCCTGAGGTGCATTTCCTTCCTTTTCCCTAGATGTGAAGATTCTTAGTGATATGTCTGTCAGAGGCTCTTCAGCTCCCTTTGAACATCATCCAACACATTACCAACAGGAGAAGGATGCAAAATAAATAATATAGATGGTACTGATGTCATACACACATAGAGTACTTCAAATGAACAAAGATTTCAAATGATTAAATCATAATTTGTATATTCCTTGGGAGCTCACAATTTAAAGGAAGTCTTGGTCAATACTTGTGAAATTACTAATCATCTCTTTATTTTATTCTTTTGGATTTCTGTTTAATGACTGTCCATAAAGTAAGAAATGCCTTGTTTCTCTAGACAACCATTTTTAATGACTTCCCAAATGAAATCTCAAATAGTCTTTGATGATGAAAATCCAAAATAGTAGAGCTAAGAAATTAATTGTATTGTGCAGCTGTAACATCTGGCAAGCCTCTCAAAGACTCTTTAGCAGAAGAATGTTAAAAGTATTATAGCTTAGCTATTGAATAATAATGGTTACTTTTTTAAAATTGCATTATCTATTTTTCTGTATTCTGATATCAATTTCTTTAAAATAATTAATTAAGCAAGACCAATTCTTTGCCTTCTGAGGCTAAAAACATAGTTCTTTTAAACTATATACCAAAACGTACTTAAAATGTTTTAAGATTAATCTCTAGGTAGAAATTTCAGAATTAATAGGAAGATAATGGGCAATGAGTGATATTTTCTGTAAGTTATTAAGTTTTTTTAATGTTCTGTGGTACATGAAAATGTGGATCTAATTTGAGGCTATACCTTTAATGTTTTTTATCTGCATCTCTCTAATGAGTTGTCATTTCAGAGCATTTGTAGATCTCAGTAAAGAAACTTCTCATTTTATGTTTCTAGGACTTGGAACCAAAGAAAGTGTTTGGGGATTTCTGGGTATATGATGGTTTAATTTTCCTGGCACAGCCAAACTATTTGAGGTTTGACTGCTATTCAACATATTTAATGCATTTTTTCTTTTCTGTTTAGATACGAATACGGGAAATGAATCTGAGTAATTCTTTGAATAAGTCCTTCGAAACTCACAGATAAAGGAGGTGTGAGATTTTTGATCCAGGAAGCTGTTATTACCATAGGTGAAGAGTGACCTTAATGTAGATTTCCATAAATAGTGGATGGACCATTGCCAGGCATAAGAAAGAAGAGACCTGGAATCAAAGTCTGGAGAGATGTTTAACAAGATAAATCAATGATTAAGTAGTAAATAGGTATATATCGAGTATCTACTATGTTCTCAAACGTCTGCCATGCCCAAAACTTCAAAATAGGAGGAACAAGATTATTCAACATTAATCAACAAACATTTCTTAATATAAATCAATGAATAAGAAATTATAATTATGGTGATCGGTATAAATCAGTCAATAAGAATTTATTATCACTATATTCAAAGCACTGGGATCCAAAGGAAAAAATGACATGTCCTTGGCCCAAAGAAACTTGTTTACCTTCTATAGGGTTGGAGGGGAAGAAGGAATGTCTACACAGAAGGATATATACAAAACAAAGACAAGATCACTTAGGGTAATGGCACTACCATCAGTAGAGATGGAGACATTTTTAATGTAAAAGATGGAGCTTGCACTGCATTTTGAAGGAAACTAGGAATTCTAAGACACAGAGGTTGCGAGGGAGTACATTCCAGGCACAGAGCATGGTCAATGCAAAGGCAGAGCAACATATCCTAGTACAAGTGAAGGAAAATAATATCCAATAAAGTTAAAAAGTTAATAGGGTGAATTTATGAAGGTCTTTAAATGCCAAACAAAAAAAGTCTGCATTTGATGTTAGATATAATAGGGAGCCACTGAAGGATATTAAGTAGGGGAGTAGAAAAGTCATTTTGGCAGTTGTGTGGAGGATAGAGAGGGAAGATACAATGCAGGGAGACTATTACACAAGAGCAATGAAGCACTTTTAGAGGGGAAATGGGCAGATAAACCTCTATTTAGAGATAAATGAAAACTTCAGGACTAGATGAGGCTCCAAAGAGCATACATAGGAAAGGGGTAGCTTCATGAAGTCAGGATTTTACCTTATATGAATTTTATATCTCCTCTAACCTTAGCACAGTGTTCTGCACATAGGAGGTACTTGAAAAATATTCATTGAATGAATAAGATGTAAAAAGAGAAGAGCGAGATATATTTTAAAAGATCTGTGTTCACAGAAGTTTGGTTATTCCCTCCACTAACAAAGACTGAAACCTGAGATCAGTCTGATCTCCAGCATCCAAATCGGTCTGTCAAAGCCACAGAAAAAATGTAGGAGAATAGCTTAGAACACAGTTAGAAAATTTACCTAAGTAATGGACTTCCTAAAAAATAAAATGGAATAAATAATCACATGTTCGTTCTACTATAATACATTGCCATTTGAAGTACCTCATTAAAAGAGGAGAGGTGGAGATTATAAATAGAAGGATACATAATTAATACTGAGGCCATTAAAATAAAATAGAAAAGACCTTGTGAATAGAAGGGAAACCTGAATGAAAGTATCGCAAAGCATCCTTACTTAGCGACTTAATTCTAGAAGACTCGACTAATCAAAAGGAATAAGTCAAGAATAGTGTCTATTTCTCCTACATTTCTTCTACAGATGGCTATTTTGCTTGGAAAATGTGTTGTTTACCTAGGACCCTTGACTGGATTAACTACAGATTTACTGTTTATTTCTTTAGAATATCTATAACTTCTCATTAACTTTAAAATGCAGTTGGGGAAATGGTATAATACACTGGACATTTTTCCATCATCCCAAGCAAACTCCAAACTCTGTAAACCTTCCCTATATCAAGAGTGTGAAATCTTGTTTTCCAGTTCTCTGCTCAAATTTAACAAGCCACCTCTTGCTTAACCTTGTTCTAAGAGACAAGAAGGCATCAGACAATTGTAACACAAACATTTTCTCCTGATGTTTTCTAGTCCTTCTCATCCTGAATCAACAGAATAACCATATCACTATTTGAAAATAGCAGTCACCTAAACCCAAGCACTGAGATTCATTTTTATATCTTTATTCATTAATCATTTTTAAAAGGAAAACTTCTCCTCTTTCCCCCAAAATGTGATATATCCTATCTTCTTTGCCATTTTGACTCTAAGAGGAAAGCATTTAGATAGCATTTAATTATTCCCAACCTACCCAAGACAGATTAAAAGTCCAAGCAGAGAATGTGGTTTTGCTGATGATCTGGTTGTTTTTAGTGCTTTCTGGTGGAGACAGACTTAGCAAAAATACTATGGCTCTCAATTAGGCAGCTGGGTGACTTATAAATATATATTTATGTTTGAAGCCTAAGTGGCCACTGGCTTCCCTACTGTTTTACTTAGTTAACAAAACAACTCTATCAAAGTAAGTATTATTCCAAAACCCAACTTCCTGTGCAGAATGCTCCCATGTGTTCCATCAGTCTGACTCTCTGATGAACTACATCGTTTCTTATAAACTGTCCATGGCCCATAAATTTCCAAGCATAAAGGCTATTACTGTGCCGTGCAAATCTGTTGAGAATTGAGGCCTTATAACTTCATTTTACCTGGCTGCAAATGAGAGTTAGGGAGAAAGTTCATCTGCAAACTTCATTCCTTTTCCCTTCTTCTTATTCCTGCCTCATTTCGATAAGTGAGAATTATTTAGTTCGAAAACTTGAGCAAGGATTTGTTTTGACTGATTTTAAACAGTCTCTGCATCAAATTAGCATCTCCTGTGAAGGCTGCACAGTAGTAAGGGGGGAAAAGAGAGTTGGCAATTACCTGACCAATTAAGGCAATGTAGATTGCATAATTGGGGAGGTGCTTTATTTTGCCCTATTTGAATAATTTTGGAAAAAATGAAAAAAACACGGGGATGTTGCCCATTTTCACTGGGAAATTGAGACTCTCTTTATATGATCACAAGCTGAAAAAAATGTAATTTATTTATCAGCAAAGGCTTGCAAAAAGTATAAGGTAAAAGCAACTTGAAATACGATGACAAATGCAAATAAACATCACAAGGCTATCAAAGAGTTAAAACTACACCGAATACAGTGGGAAAGCTTTATATTTACCTATAACTTCCCATTTCTCATTAGACAGAGATATTTATTCACATACAAGAGTTGAATACAGACTTCATTTCCTGGGAAGAGAAAGTGTAATATATTTTATCATCAGGTCCTAGGTAAGACTTTGACTGGCTAAATTCCAGTTCATATCACGATCTAATTTATACTGTTCAAAGCTATATAGAATAAAAGGAGAAAGGTAGGGCACCCTCAGAGCTCTTTTGCCTCAACAGAAAAAAAAAGTAGTCAATTGTGAATAATAAAGAATTTAGAAGGCAGAGTAGGGCATTGTGATGTCTTTATCCCCAAGACTTCTTGCTGCTTTGGCACTAACTTCAGTTTAATTTAATAGTGTCTATGTAGAAAGACATTCCATGCAGGATGTCTTAGACACTGCATGTTATATTAGAATGATCTCTTTAAAATGGAATCATTTCAATTTCTCAATCATAAACTAGTTAAAAGTTTCTAACACAAACTGATACATCTAAAGAATAAGAAATGGGGAGGATTCTCCATGAATTTTTTCAGTAGAATGAATGGAAAAGAAAATGATTTTGTTTATTTCGACTACTAGGCTTCCGGGCTTTTTGGTGTATGCTTTTTTTTTTTTTTTTTTTTTTAAGTGTGATAGGGAAGCAATCTCACCTTGTCAGTCTCTAACCCAGAAGCTGTCTTTTCACCTTCACGCTTTCATCCTCTGCTCATTAAGAAAACAGTGAGATGTTTCTGCTATTGTTAGCCTTTTGGATATAGAATTCCTTACTTTCGTCTCAAGATATATCCTTCATGGCAACATACGGAAACTGCATTTATTTGTGTCACATATTTAGTGCAAAAGAGGTTAGTAATTCTAGAGAGAGAATAGAAGACCCATTTCCTTAATCTCTTTAGAGCCATTTGAATTTTAATTTTTCTCCAACTGTTGAATTCTAATGCAGAAATGTTCATCTAATGAGCTCAATGTACCTAATCTAGAGAATTTATCAATGTAAGCAACAGGGGAAAGGAGAATGAAATAACATCCGTCTCAGTGTTTGGTGTTCTAAACATGAGGTCCTGCTTGCGAAATTACTGTTGCATTTATAACATCAAGGAAAGCTTACATCTTTCATGTTTTGAAAAATAGTGTTTAGTGGGACATGATCCATAATCCGCAGCAATTAGAATCCAATGGTGCCATTTCTGCACATAATTCTAGTCACTATTCATTTCTAAGGTTTTCACTAAAATTCACTTTGGAGGAAAATAGTCAAATTAATAATATGGTTCATCATCCATTACACAGTGTTGAATGATTCATAAAAACCTGATATAAAACTCCTAGGTTATTGAAAGAAGATGTAACACTAGTGTAGTCAGCAATTTTTCATTGTTTACTTTAGAATGTATTCATTTGAAGTGCTTATTATGTTGTGGAAAATAAGAGGTTATACTCTCAGGCAAGTTTTCTCTTAAATAGATCATAAAATCTCACTGTGAATATTTAACTGAAGAGTAATAACATGGTGTCATATACTTACACAGTATAATGTGATAACACTCTACATTTTGACATCTGCCCAGGCAGATGTTTAAAAGTAAGTTCTTGGGATTTTTTTTCCCGAAAGTTGCGGGGAAAAAAAATCTGGGAATCATCTTTCGCACTAAAACTACTTAGTATAATTTAACTGTCAACAATTTAATTAATTTAAATGGAGACACAGAAGCCAACAATTTTTATAAGCTTTGCAAAAAAAATTATCTCAGAAAATTCACAAGCAACTTTTCCCACTGACACACTGTCATCAATCATCATGTCTTCCATAGTATGCACATATGTGTATATACGTATATGCATAAAACTTTGTAACGTTAGGCTTTCTCACCTGATTTGGATCCTTATTATGAAGGATATCTCCTTAAGAAGACACAATTAGCCTGCTCGTGAGCAAGAGAGAGATTTGAGTACATTGCCTTCAGAAAGTAACCTTTACATTATCCATTTTATGGATGGCAATGCTGCTAAGAAATACGAATTTGATCTATCTGCTTTTAATTAAAATAGTCACATTGTGGTATGATTTTTTAATAACTCCAGTGTCTTCAGATTTCTAGGTTTTAGATTCATGTTGAAACTTGTGTACTACCACATGCTGACTGCAAAATTCATTATAGTATAAATCATGTTTTAGTGACATTCCTTTAAACAAAGTTAGTTTGATTGCAAAGGGCTTGCTGGTTGGCTTATTTATTATGAAGTTTTGTCAGGCAGAGCAGTTAAGTTAATCAGTAACCAATAAAAGATTTAAAGCTAGAGGTATAAGCCAGCCCATTTATTGCTAACAAAGGTTGGGGGCTTCTTAATAAAAACTCATGAAAACATGTTGTTATGGTTACTCTCAAAATGATATTTCCATAATGCCTTCAAATCGTAAAGGAGATTCCATAGTTCTGTTAAAAATGGGCAAGGGCATCTATTGTTTCCTTCAGTTTTATTATCTGGCTATATCTTCCATAGGAGATACTTGCTGTGATTTGCTTTAGAATCAATAAGCAATTTAATAGTTTTCACAATGCTTCTTTCATTATCACTTAAAATTAAGGAAGTCTTTCTCTTTGCCCATATCCCTTGTTATATTTTGAATTTTAATCATCTCCAAAGAGGTGGAATTAAGTAAAAGGGGCCAGGCAAAAACAAGTCACTTTTATTGTGTTTTGTATAATACAAATGGAGAAGAAGAAGAAAATGGATTCAGATTGCTTTGGAAATTCAAGGAGAACTTTGAAATAATATGCCTGAAAAAAAATCACATGAAAACCATTAGCAAACAATCACCTCTACCCATAGCTGCACAGGGCAATAACTCTAAACCCACTGAAGGGCTGTGTACCTAGTATGGTGCTCAGAACAACTTTATACCATTTCTACATCAAGCCTCTTGGATGTAGAAACTTGTGAAACTTCTGCTCTATAGTCATTTGTTCTTTGCCCAAAAAATAGAGACTAACCCATCCCAATTCCAATCATTGGTCTCCATCCCTGTCTTCATTCATCACCACACAACCTCCTGGCAACGAGTGGATTCCAAATACCTGTTGCCCACCTCGGTGTTTGTTTCCCCTTGCTATCTTTCACCCAGATCCTGCCCTGTCCAGACTCTTGGATTTCCTTCTGGCATTTCCTCTCTGGGAAAATCTGCAGAATACATCTCCTTGTCTACCTCCTTTCTCTCTCCCTTTTCTCACCTCAGAATAATGATTATTAATAATAACAATGTCTAGCATTATATAGTAATACTGGGCTAAGTGCTTTACAAATATTACCTCATTTGATTCACACGACAGCCTTGTTCTCATCACCATTTTATTCTTGGACGTAATTAAGTCAAACAGGTTAAATGACTTACCCAAGGCTACATAGCCTGTAAAGGTGTGGGGTTAGAACTGATCTAAAGTATTACTAACTTCAAACCTAGCAGGCTAGTTGTTGTGCTAGCATCTGCATTCGGTGCCCACTGCTCTGCCCCCTCAGCAACCTCCAGATAAAAGGATGCTAAATACTACCTTCCGATCCAATCCAATCCAATCCTCATCATTCTTGCCCTCCAGCAATATATCTCTAATTCATATCATAACATTGTTTCAGATGACTGGGACATAATCTTTGTGTGTGTGTGTGTGTGTGTGTGTGTGTGTGTGTGTTCATCTCATATAGCAAAGAAAGCAGTGAACCTGGAGCCCACAAGCCTGGATCAAAGACCATTATAGGGGGGTGTTTGATTGCTAAGTGACTATTAGAAAGTCATCTCACTCTTTTGAGTTTTCAGTTTCTTCATCTCTAAAATGGGGAGAAATGTATGTGCTTTCTGCCTCACAGGGTCATGAGGAAAATCTCTTATATACTTTTTGGTGCTAAATTAGGGTGTTATCCTTACTAAGTACTCCTTTGATTGCTTTCTCTATTTGAATGCCAATGGAAGACTTGTAGAAGAATTCTGTCTGTCTGTGCCTGTTCTTTAAGATAGGACAGGGAGGAGCCTTCTGGGTGTGAAGCCACAATGCAGAGTAGAGAAAACACAACATTCGAGTTTTCCCAACATTCTCCTTCAAACAACTTTAAATAAAATCTCAAATTCTGGGGTGGAAGAACCAAAAAAAAAAAAAAAGGTCAAGGTAAGAAATGGTTCTACCCCAAGAAGAATGAAGAGGTCAGAAAAGAAAGTCTGTGACACTGGGGTGGAGGGCTGGCTCAATGTCCACATGGCAGAAAATCAGTTGTGGGCATTGGAGGCAATGATAACAGCATCTGTTTGGGGAGTTCTCAAGGCAGAAATGGTAAGAGGATCCAGCAGTGGTGAGAGATTGGAGAAGACTTCTGTACTAGCACTGGGCACAGGAACAAGTGCTATTTGACAACTCCATTGCCTTTACACCTCCTTATTATAATGTAAGGATAGAGAAGACCATTTTGGGTGCAAAGGGAACAGATAACTCTGAGGAGTTCTAGTGCTTGTATTTTCTTCACGGGATCAAGGGCCTTTCATGGAAAAGAACCAGAGTGTAGACCAGGGAAGTGGAAACCATACCTTTCCCAGGATCGCTTTACTTTGGAAGCACTGAAAAATTCCAAAATCTAATGACTGGCTTTGGGAAAAAAAGCCTAAAGTTTAAATCATGGGCCCTCCCCATCCTGGGAACAGAGTCCAACTTTAACATAAAGTTCAAAGTCAAGAAATAGGCTAGGAAAAATGAGGAAACAATAGCAACAACAAAAAGAAGTCAATCGTTAAAAACTTACTGTGATGAAAGGGAAGATCAAGGCATAAACTCAGAAGAAGATAATGATGCCAAAAGAGCTTCAAACAAATCCTCAAAATAAAAAAATAAGAATTGGACGAGAGTCCAAAAAGAATTCTTGGGAGAGTTAAAAAATTATTTTCAGAATCAAATAAGGGCAGTAGAGGAAAAATTAGGAAAAAACATGAGGGCAATGCAAGAAAAGTATGAAAAGACAATAGATTTGCAAAAGAGGCAAAAAAAAAACACTAAAGGAAGTAATGCCTTGAAAAATAGAATTGACCAAATGGAAAAAGGGGTATGAAACTTCATTGGTGAAAACAACTTCTAAAACAGGTGACTTCAGAAAATAAGAAAACTAACTTAGAGTTAGTGCTTCTATTACAATTTTGAATAATAGTGGTGATAATGGACATCCTTGCATCACCTCTGATCTTATTGAAAAAGCACCCAGTTTGTCCCCATTACAGATAATGCTTGCTTTTGGCTTTGGATAAGAAAACTTCATTTATTTCTAATTTTTTAAGGAATTAGTGTTGTATTTTGTTTAAAGCTTTTTCTATATCTACTGATATGATCATATGATTTTTGCTATAAATATAGTCAATTATGCTGATAGCTTTCCTGATCTTGAACCAGCTCTGCATGCCTGGTGTGAATCCCAGCAAGTCATAGTGTATGAATTTCATGATATATTTCTATAATCTGTTTTATTTTGAAATTTTATTTCAATTTATTTTTAAATTAATATTAGTTAAGGAAACTGATCTATAATTTTCTATAAATTTATCATCTATTTACTAAGCAATAAGTCAAGAAAAAATTGAAGGAATAAGAATGGGCGAGTAAACATTAAGAAAAAAATCGCTTTTTAGTTGATATACAATAAGCTTAAGGAATGCAAGAGAATCTACTAAAAACTAGTCAAAACAAATAATAACTTCAGCAAAGTCCTAGGATATGAAATGAACCCACATAAATCATATCTAGATATAGTTATTTATCACCAACAATACCTAGCAGAAAGAGAGGAAAAGAGAAATTCCATTTAAAATAACTGTAAATGATAGAAAATACCAAGACAAAAAAAATATATAAATACAATTACAAAATAATTTAAACACAAATAAAGATAGATCTAAACAATTGGAGAAGTTTTCATTGCTCATGTATAGGCTGAGCTAATATAATAAAAATGGTCATTATATTGAAATAAGTTTATTTATTCAGTGCCATACCAATAAAACTACCAAGAAATTTTTTAAGGTCAAGAATATAAAGGGAATCAATGGGGAAAATATGAAGGAAGTGAGACTAGCAGTACCAAATTCCAAACCATATTACAAAGCAGTAATCATCAAAACAAAATGGTACTAAGAAAGAGAATAATGAATCAGTGGAATAGAATAGGTACACAATACAGTAGTAAATGGTCATAGTACTGGTGTCAGAAAAGCCCAAAGATGCAAGTTTGAGAGGTAAGAACTCACTGACAAAAGTTCCTGGGAAAGCTCAGTGATGATCCTCCAGTGGTACCTGATGTGAACTTGGAGTAGCCTAAAGGAGGAGCTGGTGGTGATGGCCTCTTCCTTAGCATGGATAAGTTGTGGGATGCTGCTCTGAACCTGTTGCCTGTTTAGATAACACTTTAAGCCTATATTTCATTTGTTCCTTATAACGCCCCTGTAAAGTAGATACTCTTATCGGCCCCATTTTATGGATGAAGAAACTGAGGCTCAGAGGTTGGCTGACTTGCCTAGGGTCACACAAATAGTACATGTCAGATACAAGATTGGAACCCAGGATTGACTCTGAGTCCAGTCCCCTATTTACTACTTCTCTAGTATGAAGAGGAGAAGGATATGATAGCATGAGTCATTTTTAACTTTATGAGTCTTATTTTAAGAGGGGCACCACAACCAAAACCCCAAAGAAGACATATAGATACCTTAAAGAAATAGACAACAACTTAAAAAGCTTGAGGAATATTCAATGCTTATGGTTGGGCCATGCCTTATGTAATAAAAAAATGGCAATACTACCAAAGTTAATTTATATTTTGGATGCTATGTCAATAAGATTATCAAGGGATATTTATAAAATCTGAAAATGTTAACCTGGAAAAAATCCTTTTATGATTAAAAAAAACCTGCTAGGAAAAATTGAAATTAGTTTGGCAAAAATTAGGCTTAGACCAAACCTTACATCATGCATTGTAATACACTCTAAAAGGATATGCAACCTTAATATTAAACATTATCTGATGAAAACATTAGAAGAGAAACAAATTATCTATCTCATCTATAAATATGAGATCTAGTCTTAACCAAACAAGAAATAGAGGCAATTACAAAAGATAAAGTAGACAACTTTGATTATATGAAACTGAAATACTACTGCACAGATAAAATAAATGCATCTGGGATAAGAAAGGGAGCAGGCAAATGGGGAAAAAACTTGGTATACAAGATGTATAAACAATAAATGTACATAAGACTAATAATTTTCCCAGTAGATAAATGCTCAAAGAATGTGAAGAAATAGTTCTCACAAGAAGAACTGCAAAGTATCCACAACTTCATTAAGAAATGTGTCAAATCACTAAAACTAAAAGAAATGCAATCTCAACTACTCTGAGGTTTCATCTTACATTCTGCAGATTGACAAAAAGGACCCCAAAATGGCAAGAGTCAATGTTGGAGGGATTATGGCAAGATAGGTACACTGATAGACATTGTTGGCAGAGCTATGAAATTGGTCATTTTGGAAAGCAATTTGGAATAATGACTAAATGACTCTGGAATAATGACTAAAATTTCCATATCATTTAATCCAGACTCCATTACTAGGTGTATACCTAAGGAAGCCATTGACAAGCAAAAAGGTCCCCAGAAACATCAAAACACTTATAGCAGCACTTTTTGTGGTAACAAGAACTAGAAGCAAAGTAGATGCCCACATATTGGAGAATGCTTCAGAAAAATATGGTACAGATAAAATGGAATATTAATGTGCTATAAGAAATGATGTGAATGATAAATATAGAGAAGCATGGAAAGATCTATATGAGCTGGCATAGAACAAAGTCAGCAGAGCCAAGGAAACAATGTCCACAATTACTATGACAATGTAAGTGGAAAAAAAATTTCAAACCAATACTTCAAATCATATATCAAGACAAGGCTAAATAGGTAAATGATCTAGATGTAAAGGATGATATCATAAGTGAATTAAAGGAGCATGGAAAAGTTTATCTATCACTATGTGGACAAGGAAAGAGTTTATGACCAAAAAAAGGATAGAGGGGACCACAAGAAGTAAAATGCATTATTTTAATTAGATGAAGTTGAAAAGGGTTTTGCACAAACAAAACTGATGTACCCAAAATTAGAAGGAAAGCAAGAAACTGGGAGCGGGATGAGGGTTGGATTTATAGCAAGTTTCTCTGAAATAGACTTCATTTCTCAAAAATATATGAGACAAATTTATAAAAATAAAGAGTCATTCCCTAATTGATAAATGATCAAAAGATGTAATCTGGTAGTTTTCAGAAGAAACCAAAGCTATCAATAGTCATATAAAAATACTCTAAATCACTATTTATTAGAGAAATACATATTAAAATGACTCTGAGCTACCAGTTCATACCTATCAGACTAACATGACAAAAAAAGGAAAATTATATATGCTGGGAGAGATGAGGAAAAACAGGGATACTAATGCACTATTGGTGGATCTGTGAGCTAATCCAACCATTCTAGAGAATAATTTGGAACTATACCCAAAAGGACTATAAAACTAAGCATACCTTTTCACCCAGCAATACCACTACTAGTCTATATTCCAAAGAAATTTTTATAAAAGAAAAGGACCTATATGTAAAAAAAAAGTTTATAGTATCTCTTTTTGTGGTGATGAAAACTTGGAAATTGAGGTAATGCCCATCAATTGGAGAACAGAAGAAAAAGGTGTGATATATGATTATAATGGAATACTGTTGTCCTATAAGAGCAGGGTGATTTCAGAAAATTTTGGGAAGATTTATATGAACAGATGCAAAGACAAGGGAGCAGAACCAAGAGAATATTGTATACAGTAATAGCAATATTATAATAATAATCAACTATGAAAGACATTTACTCTGATGAAAATGATCCAAGATAATTCCAAAGTATGCATGATAAAAATTATATTTACCTTCAGAGAGAGAACTGATGAGGTATTAGTGCAGATTGAAACATGCTTTTATTTTTGCTTTTGTTATGTTTCTTACTTTTTCATATGTTGTTATTGTTTTCTAACATAGCTAATATGGAAATATGTTTTACTTGACTTCACATGTATCATTTGTATCATATACTGTTTCTCTTTTTTATTTAAAAAAAGAAATTCTTCATGAAGTTGCTTGTCATCTTTGCACAGGGACTATGCTAATCTTCCCTGTATCATTCCAGTTTTAATATATGTGCTGTCAAAGTAAGCACCATATATTCCTTCTCAATAGGTGGAAGAGGATTTGGAGGAAGATAAAAATTTGGAACTCAGAATTTTAAGAAATTAATGTTAAAAATACATAAAATAAAATAAAGAGTACATGCCTGTAAAGGGGGATGAACTATAGAGATAATTGTACTTTAATTTGCATTAGGGATGCTGAAGGATATTTGAGGAGGGATTATATGAGGAAGTTAGGGACCAAAGTGGGACAAGAAGACATTCCTGAAAACATTCTCTCTAAGTCACTGATTTTACCTTTGTCAAATAGTGAGAACTTGGTAATTTTTCAGTAAGCCTGTGCCAGCAACAGTGGAATCTTGGTAATTATTGGACATTGAGCTCTTAAAATAGTA
This sequence comes from Gracilinanus agilis, assembly GCF_016433145.1. NCBI lineage: Eukaryota > Metazoa > Chordata > Mammalia > Didelphimorphia > Didelphidae > Gracilinanus > Gracilinanus agilis. The sequence continues at coordinate 120,557,778 of NC_058131.1, read as the reverse complement.
TTGTATTACTTTAATAGATATTTGGGGGAATCAATTAACAAAGTCTATACTAATGAAATTGTAGGTACACACTAATAATGATGCTGAGTTTTATTTTTGGGAGTTGGTTGGAGATACATGAGTAAAGCAAAACTGGATTTTGAGGTGATTTTTTGTATATTTAAGGCCATATTGCCTATGAAGACTTGTATGGAAGAAATAACAGATGCTTGGAACTGGATATTTCATGGACACCTTAAATGCAATGTGTCTAAAATTTAATTTATTATCTTTTTCCCAATCTTTCCCTCTTCCTAATTTGTCTATTATCACAGAAGGTACCATCATCCTTCCAGTGAGCCGGATTCACTACCTAGGTGTCATCCTCAACCCCTCACTCTCTCACCTCCCCATCCAATCTATTGTTAAATCTTGTTGACTTATGTAACATCTATTTATGCCCCCCCTTCTCTCCTCTGAAATTGCTACCTGTCCCATTTCCTACTGCCACAGGCCTCATCGTCTCACACCTGGATTATTGTAAAAGCTTTCTCATCTCCCTCTCTCAGGTTTCTCCCCAATTCAGTCCATCCTCCATTCAGCTGCTAAATCCACATTCATAAAGTTCATGTCTGACCATGCTACACCACAAACAACTCAATGAACTCTAGTGGTACCCAGTCATTTCCAGAATCAAATATAAAATCTTCTACTTGATGTTCACAGAACTCTTCATAACCTAGTCTCTTCCAACCTTTTCAATCTTATACTTTACTGTCCTCCATATACTCTGTAAACTACTAACACTGATCTATTTGCTGTTTCTAAAATATGACTTGCTGTCCCTTGACTGAGCATTTTTATTGAGTGCCTCTACCTGGAACTCTTCTTCCTCATCTTCACCCTCTAGAATCTCTGACTTCCTTCAAATCCCAAATAAAATCCCATCTACAAGGAGCCTTTCCTCATCCTTTTATTTTTTTTAGAATCAATACTAAGTATCAGTTCTAAGACAGAAGGTAAGGGCTAGGCAACTGAGGTTAAGTGATTTGCCTAGAGTAGTGCGACATTGAAATGGCATAGTGGAATTCCAGTTGCAAGAGAGGGGGTCAAGCCTCAGCTGAGAATTCCAGGGGCCCCCTCGAGAACTCTGGGTGAGGGTACAATTTAGGGCAGTTGATTCCTGGGGGTTGAAGGGAACAGGTCACTCTCTGTTTGCTGATCCCAGATCTTGGTGGCTCTTGAGGGCTTTAGGCTTGAATCTATACAAAGCCATTTTAGTTCTCTGCTGCCAACCTGTTTTAGCTTGACTAGACCTTCAATCAACATCCCAGTTGCCTCTAATTAGTTATTTAGACCATCGGAGAAGATTATCTATTGGGTTAGAGGGCTAATTAGCAAACCAAGATACCTTTTCCCCTTTGTGGGGAGGGGCTGCTTGGACATAACAGTTTAGGGCTTCCCAGACCTTATCTATCCTTGTTAAATCTCCCTTCCTTCCCTTCCCCACATATCATTAAACCTTTAATCAATTGGGAGCTGTACCTGGTCATATTTAGGGAAATACAAACTCCTCAAGCTGACTTCCTCCTGCCATGTAGCCCCAAAAGCAAGTCCTTTCCTCTGTGCCTGAAAGCTTAAAGACATCAAGCTTCTCCTATTCTCTCATACTCAAGCCTGTGGGGAAATAGTTTAGAGAAAGTTAACATCTTTAGGAGTTGTGTCCTTCCTAGTTTCCTGTCTGAGCCCATAAGATAACAGAGCAACCTCCATTTTGTAACTGATTTCCTAACTGCTTAGTGGAAGGGGGGAAGCCAAGGGGCACTCCCAAGATCTTACCCCTCTCTGCTGACAAGCCTACTGGAGAGCCTGTGTGTGTGTCATCTTCATAAACCAAAGATTAGCAAGACCTGATTACTCTACAGACCACTGGCATTTGCAGCTTCCTACAAATATAACTGTTTAACCAATATAACAATAGCATAGCTAGGAATTTCTGAGGCCAGATTTGAAACCAGGACCCCTTGTCTCCAAGCCTGGGTATCTACTGAACCACCTACCTGTCCCTCCACATCTTTCTTAATGCCACCCTAAAGTTGCAGGGAAAATATCTTAAAGTTTATATGGGGCTCATATCTAGGGTCTTTCCTGAAAAGAATTAACAGGAGTCCCTCCTAGAAAAGGAATGCCCCAAGAGACTATCTGTATCCCTTGCTATAAGTGCAAAGAAAGATAGCACTCTAAAAACAAAGGACACCTACAAAGAGATTTTTTTAAAAATAAATCCACCTTTCCTTGCTCCTTATAGCCCACAGTGTGGATGACTCTTCCTGACTCAGTTGCCAGTCTTCCTTGGCATAATCCCCAGACATGGGGATGTGGGAATACCAACCACACTTGCAGGTTAGGTAAGTTCTGTAGCAAAGGGCCAGAATATGAGTCCCTCCCCATGATGGCCACATCCCAAACTCTATATGAAGAACCCCAGTCCAACAGCTCAGGGCTGTTCCCAAATCACCTCAAGCTCAAACTGTGCAAGAACATGTTTTAAAAAAAAAAAAGAATAAAAGTGCAGCAGAGTTCTACAAGAGTCAACAAGTACTTATTAAGTGCATTTATTCATGTGTCAAGAGCATGAAATCTCAAGACGAAGTAAAGCTGGTCAGAAAAATAACTGAAAAAAATTTAAGGTGTTTTATAGTTGTATTCAAGGAGAATCAAGGAAGGGAAAGGATCATTGCACAGGGCAGATAGCATGCTGATAAGTGAAGAAAGAAGGAAGATAGAGTTATTCAACTTGTATTTTGTATTTGCCAAATTGAATAAAGCACTGGGCAAAAATGAATAATGAGAAGTTGTTACTTAAGATAATCAGAGAGATCTTAAGAAAGCAAAGAGTTGAAGTTCCCAGAATAGAGGACTTATATCACAATGTACTGAATGACCTAGCAGACATGATTGCTAAGCCTGTCAATGATCTCTGGAAGATTATAGAGAACAAAAGAGGTGCCATAAGGGATAGAAAGGCAAATGTTTTGATTTTGAGACAGTCAGAAAAAGAGAAACAGAGCTCTGAAAACAAGAAAATAACCGGCTAATCAATTTGATTTCTATTCCTTGCAAATTTCTAGAACATACTAAGAATGCATAATTCTGGGGATCTCTCTCTCTACCTCCACTAAAAATGGCAAGTTGGATCTTCAGAGTGGCTAACTAATTGATTTTGCCTCTTTCAGGGTCCTAAATAATATCATGAGGGGACAAGATACCTAATACTATTGGTCATAAACCCCCCATTAAAGTGTTCCCTCCAATATGATTCATTAGTTAATACTTCTAAAATATAATTCAGTCAATTAATGTCAATTATATTTTGTAAAATATATTAGTTTGAAAATATAGCAAAATCCAAAGGAGAGCAACTTCATCTTCTAAACATTTTGATCTCTGAGGAAAGTGGACTCAAATTTAAAGTGGATTACTACAAAATATTTCCCTATAAGTTCATCTTCTGGGTATGGCATAATGGATGGATAAATTGCTCCCTTGCTAGAGTTCACCATTGCTAAGTATCTAGATCTTCAGTTAATTACTCCAACTTTTCAAAGCTTGTGAATTCATAAAATGACTCATTCTGTATTTAATATTCAATCAACTAAGACCACAGGGGGAAAAAAAACACACATACAAAAGAAACAGTGGTTTCAAGTATTTACGGCCACGTGGTGGCCAAGTAGAAAGATGAAGCAGCTGGAGATAAGCAACCAGCTGTTCCTACTTTCTCTGTTGCTCTCTCTCCCTCCACAGAGAGGTTTACAGCAGTTCTTGGCTCCTTTGACACCAGAAAAGAGAAAGCTATTTCACCTATTTGAGTCTTTCATATGCTTGCACAATTCTAGCTCAGCAACCAATGAGAAAGTTTTTTGTCACCAGCTAAAAGAAATTAATTAGAGAATACTATGTATACTCTGAAGCAGAGAGGGAAAGGTTGTGCATGTCGAAAAGCAGGCTCTCCAAGACTTGATATAGACATTATTATGCCCTAAGGACTAAGTCTTCATTGACCAGTTCTTTCATCCCATTTTATTAAAGAGATGGTTAGTGAATACCTAGAAAAGAAATCAGTGATCACAAAGTGCCATCATGCCTTTATCTATAAAAGGTAATGCAAACTAATCTTATTTCTTATTTAACAGGATTCCTGGACTGGTAGTTCAAGGGGGAGATGTAGATATAGTTTGCCTAGATTTTTATCAAAGAAGATATGGGCTGGACAATATCACGGGTAGGTAGATTCAGAACTAGTTAAATGATTAGACCCAAAGGCTAATAGTTAAATGCTATCTTGAAAAGAAGACTCTATCTTATAAATTGGGGCTTTGTGGTTGGCCCTGGGCTATTTTAACATTTTCATCAATGACTTAGAATGAAATACTTGTCAAATTTTTAGATGACATAAGCTAGAAGAGAATCCTAAAGTATGGTTTTACAGAATCAGGATTCAGAAAAATACCTAATCAGCTGGAACATTGAACCATATATATGAATATGAAATTTACTAAAAATAGATATGAAGTATTGGGTTCAAAAAATCATGTTCATGATAAAGATTGAGGGAGGCACTGCTACATATAACCCTGAAAAATGTGGGGGAAAGAGTTGAGGATTAGATTGCAATCTCTATATGAATCAATATTGTAATAAAGTAGGCAAAAAAAAATCTGGTCGCCACATTTTAAGGACATTGATAAGCCTGAAAGCTGCCAAAGGAGGTCCACAGACTTAGCCTGGCCTTCAGATCAAGCCATATAAAATTTTGATAGAACTATGACCTTTAACAAATAGAAAAGAAGACTTGGGGAGAACATGATAGTTTTCAGCACTTATTTTAAAATTTGTCAAGATAAGAGTGGGAATTCAAAATGGTCTTCATAAGCCAAACCTAGTAAAATGGAGTTTAATGCCAAAGTCATGCCTGGATACAAAATATCTATTTTAAAAAGATAAAAAGAAAGAGGAATAGTTGGAAAACAGTATATCTGAAAAAAAAGACAACAAAGTTTAACAAATTGCAGATTCAGTATTAGTGAATAGTGTGATATGGCAGCTGAAAAAAAGCCAATGAAACATTTTTTAACCCTTACCTTCTGTCTTTGGATCAATTCTAAGTAGGGAAGCTGGGTAGTATAATGGGGAAAAGGGTTTTTGATTGGGTGAATATTAAAAGGTTTGGTCGCCAGGGAATTAAATAATTATCAATCCCCAATTAAGGAATAACCTTAAGTCAAATTGACTTGTATGGAAGTTTATTTAAAAATGAGAAGAAGAAGAGGAAATAAGGAAATGAGAGAGAGGATAAGATAGGATAAGTAATCTAACACACTAAGTAATTTGCTCCAATCCCCTCGTTTAACCCAGGCAGATCTAATTAGCCCTCAGCCGAGAGAGGCTTGGCCTTGAGCCCAAGGGGGTGGGCTGGAAGGCCCTGGAATTCCAGGAAGATTTAGTCTTTACACTCACCATGTGTAATTCTAAGAGAAAGATTTAATAACAGTCTCACCAAGGTTTCAGGGTCCCAGGTCCAGAACAAGAAGAGCTCCTTCAGATCCAAGACACAAACCAGAAGAGAGAAGCTGAACTCACTGAACTCTCTTTTAAAGGGGCTTCTTTTGCATCACTTCCTGTGCCTTCCTCCTAGCTTACATGTCCGATCACAACAGGCGCTTTTCTTAGGACTGCCCAAGAGGCAATTAGTAAATTCTTATTGTCATCACTCACTCTAGCAAAACATGGGTCACAGACCTCCCAACTTGTGAGTTAAGTGGAGATGTTTACACTTTTGGTGAGTAGATTTGAGAATGGGCAAGGTAGATTTAATTTCATTATCACAGTAGCTGGGTGGATAGGAAGCTAAGGCCAGAGACTTGAAGTCTTCATTTCACATCTGATAGATACTTTCTGGCTGTGGGAAGTCACTTAACCCCAATTGCCTTGCCATTGCCACTTTTTTGCCTTAGAACTAATATCTGTATCAACTCTAGGACAGCAGATGAGGGTTTTTTTTAATTAGTGTCTTTTGGATTCCTAACTCTTGGATTACTCCCATCCAACTAATATAGATCACATAAATTTAAATACACATAAACATGTATGTCCTCCACACACAATGAATCAATATTATGTATCAGTTCCAAGGCAGACAATTGGGGTTAAGTGACTTGCCCAAGTTCACAAAGCTAGGAAGTGCCTGAGGACAGATTTAAACCCAGGACCTCCTCTTTTTAGGTTTGACTCTCTACGCAACTGAGTCACCTTGTTGCCCTCGGTCCAATGTAATAAGTGGCATTAAGAGAAAGATATCATTCAGGTCTTGGGAATTGACAGTTCCTTCATACTCTGACTTGGTCAGATTACATCATTAAAAAAAACCCTCCTCTTCTGTCCTAGTAACAACTCTAAGACAGAAGAACAAGGGCGAGGCAAATAGGATTAACTGACTTGCCCAGGAACACACAGCTAAGAAGTGTCCTCTCAACTCCATGCCTGATGCTCTATCCACTGTGCCATCTAGCTGTCCCCTCTGCATCTGCAGAATTGTGTTCAATTCTAAGTATCACATCTTGGAAAAGATATTTATAAGTTGAAAGCACTCAGAACAGGGCTACAAGGCAAGTGAAAGACCTCTAGTGCCATATAAGTATTGGTTGAAGGAACTAAGGATATTTAGCCCATCAAAGAAACTTAAGGGAATCAGTAACTCTTTTAAAGCATTTGAAAAGAGTCACTTGTAAAAGGGATTCGACTTCTGCCTGGGCACAGTTGACCTAAGTGGAACCAACAAGTAGAAATTGGGAAAAGGCAAAAATATTTCTTAATTGGAGTTGTCCAAAAATAAAATGGGGGGCTTCTGAAAGCATGATGTTTCCCCTTCATTGAACATCTTCAAGAAAAGACTGAATAGCCCAATCTTTGTCAGTCAATAAATATTTATAGTGCCAGGTACTTTGCAAAGTGCTGGTGATACAACTAGAGGGAAAAGACTTCCAACTAGAATGAGGTAAAAGAGGTCTCATCATTATAGAAGGATATGGGTTAACTGACATGGCTTCCAAGATCCTTTTCACCTCTGAGATTCTGCGATTCTTTAAAGAGTCATCCAAGATAGGAAGGTATGGCAGGCTTTGATTTGCCCTATCAGGAGTATCCATATCAGTAAGAGCACAGATCCACTGAATTTTTACCAATCATATAAACTCAGGTCACTAAATTCTGCTCCTGGGGAAAAGGAGTACATGGAAGGCAAAATTATGTCTGCTAGTTATTGATGTATTTATTCAGATGACTCCTCAAATCCCCATTCTACTTTGCACTAATAAACATAAGTTCTACTTTCTTATAAACTTTCCCAGCTGAAATTCCCTTAAGTGTTGTAGTTAAAAGAATAAGGAGGTGAAAAAGTTCAGGGATTTTAGGATGAGGTCGTTGGCTCAGTTTGTTTTGACATCACCTGTTGAGAAATTACACCACATTCGCCCCAACCATTCCTTTGCTACTTTTATAATAATTATGAGTTGTTACTGAAACCATCTGTGCCTTTGCACAGCTGTCCCTCGTGTCTGGAAGGCATTCCGTCTCACCTCCACTTCTTGGAATTCCTAACTTCCTTCAAAACTCAACTTTAACTCAAGTACCACTTCTTTCATTATCTTTCATTTTCTAGTGAACTCACTATTGCCTTACATTTATTTTACACGTGTTTTGTAAATATTTCTGTGTGTGTACATATTATATTCCCCAATGGAATTGTTTCATTTTCATCTTTTCTTAACTAGTGCTTGCACATTATCTAACACATAGTAGTAACTCAAGAAGTACTGATGAATTGATTGTCAGGTACCAGAAAGCTGTGATTTTATGAGCATGGCAAACTTCTGGTGTGGGGGAACTCTCACAAATTCAAATCACCACCCATCGCTGACTTAGGAGATAAGTCTAAGAAAATTTCATAGAGGTACAAAGAAGTTAAGTGTTTTGTCCAAGATCACACAGCTCGTAGGGATTCAAGATGAGATCTCCCACCAAGGCATTCTAGCTCCAAGTCCAGCAATCCATTCACCATACCCTACCATCTCTGACATCATAACTATGATAAAACTTACTGAATCATCCATAAGACTTCTTGACTCTTACTGCAACCTGCTACAATAAAGCAAAAGATTATTTTACTATTGTGTTGACCTCTCAAAGGACCCAAGCTCAATGGACTATGGAACTGAATTATTTTCCATCATTCTTGAAGTAATTGCCTTCAGTTTCCCAGAATATCTTGCTCTCTCTTCTAATTCTTATCCTTTGCAGTCATTTTCACCACCAAAAAAATCTAACTCTTTTGAAATTTATTCAAACAAAACTTTGAATTTCAATGCTTGTCCTTTCTGATGGGCATACAAGGAATATCCTTCAAAAGGGACTAAAATATAGGTCTGACCACTCTGATCTCCATTTAAATCAAATATTAAGCAGGAAAAACACTCAGTTCATTACTACTTCTAAAAAAAAGTCCTATAGCTCATAATCAATGTCATATTGTTCAAAGACCTCAAAGTATTCAAGTATACAATATTACTAATTTCCATGATAGGATATGTTAAGAACAAGCATAATAATGTCTTGTATTTATATGAGAAGTTTAGTGTTTTGCAGACCATGAGACAGATTTTTCTTAGTGCAAGTGATTTCACCTAACAGGAAGCTAGGTTATTCTGGAAGCTTTTAACTCTTTCAGACCAACAAAGTACAATTAAAATGAAGTATATACAACTTTCCTTTAAGTAACAGAAGATAAGCACCTTGAGTACAAGGACTACATATATAATGGTCAAATTTTATACCCTCAATGCTTTACATATGTTGCTGATAGTCATTTTTTTAATTGCAACCAATTCTTCATGGCCCCACTTGGATTTTCTTGACAAAGATACTGGAGTGGATTGCCATTACCTTAACCAGATCATTTAATGAATAAGAAGACTGAGGCAAGCAGGGTTGAGTGACTTGCCCAAGGTCTTATAGTTACTAAGTGTCTATGGCCAGATTGGAAGTAGGAAGATTAGTCTTCCTGATCCCAGGCTCAGCACTCTATCCACTGAGCCACCTTGCTGCCCCTTGCATAGAGTAAGATCTCGTAAATACTTATTGAATTTAAGTGGTGATTAAGAAGAAAGTATACAAAATCCAAGTTGACCTATAACATATAGAAGACTATATGTGACTCATCATTCCTTTTCATCACCTACAAACTTATCAAAAATTATTCATAGGACTGAGAAACGATCAGAGAAAAGCAGTCATATTTGCTATGCAAACCAAGGCAGAAAAATAATAGAAAATATTTAATAACTGCTATTTACTGGCATATGAGAAACTATTCATAAAAGGGGCAGCATGCTGAATGGGGGTGGAGAGAACACCAGACCTGCAGTCAGGAGAAACCTGTATTCAAATTTTACTAGTTGTATGATTAGGCAAATCATTCCAATTCTCTGAACTTCAGCTTCCCCATCTCTAAAACTGGCGTAATAACACTTACATTCTCTATCTCACAAGGTTATTGTGAGGGAGGTAAATGTTTTACCACTGTCTAATCTATGTATTTGGTTCTTCCTTTCTCTTTTCTTTTTTCTTGCCCTGGAATGCTAACCATTTCTTTTTTTTCCTTCCTTTTATTTTCCTATTTCCTTGACATATTGTTGCCCTATCAGGTTCAACCAGTGTATGCAACAGCTTTTCACAGTTCTAGAGGTGACACAGTCAGAGCTAAAAACAATTTTTGACCAGGATTTAGAAAACAATAGTTTGTAACACCTTCCATGAATAAAAGAGTTAATATGCCTTTCAAAAGGATATAGAGAATCTGACTCAACACCACACATTTGACTCATTTCTACAGCATAGATATCAAAGAGTCAGAGACAGTCAGTTAGTTCCTACTCATCCTAGATCACATACGAGGAAATAAAAACACCAAAATTGGCTTCCTACAAGTGAATATTCGCTAAAAACTGAACTGAAGTCAAGAAATAGCCTCAGTTCAGTATGACTCCTTTTATCAATGGAACTCACCATTTGACATGTCCACCACTGATAGATGATCAAATAATAAAGATAGATGATTATTGAAAGAGAAAACAAATTATTGACAATCATTTGAAAAATATCCAACTTCACTAATCATTAAAGAGATCGAGGTATACTCTCAACTCACTAAATTGGCAAAAAAAAAGTAATTAAAAGCAATGAAACTCAAAACTTCTTGTAAAGAAAAGAAAATTTTTTTCATTGATAGTAGAACTACAAACATGAAGTATCTTTCTGAAGAATGATCTGGCAGCATACTGCAGAAAAATAAAAAAATATTCCTATTGCTTGATCCAATTATTTTTCTCAAGGAAATATGCCATAAAATTCTTGTTTTCTGAGTTATCTGTTCAAAAATGTTCATAACAATATTACATGTAGCTTTGAAAAACTGGCAGCAACCTAATTGTCCAGTAATGGGAAAGTAGTTGAATTAATTCAATATACTATATTAATGTAGTGAAATACTAAAATTCAGTTTAACATATACAAGTAAGGAATAGAAGAAATAGAAAAAACTATGGAGTAATTCAGAAAGAAAAATACAAAACACAGTCATTAAGACAGTATGGGAAAAAGTGACAAATAAAAAATCATATTGTAGATTTATTTAATTTTAATTAAAATTTAATTAAAATGCCTTTAAAAGTTTTATTTTATAGGTTGAATTTTGTTTATTTAAATGGAACTTTGAAAATGTAAGTACTTACAGAGCAAGTTGAATTGATTAAATTGGTGTTTAATGCTTTCGTGGTGAATCATTCCGAAATTCAATCTTTAAACAAAATTTAAAGGCAAAAAAATGGTCATCCTTGTGGAATTAGGGCACCTGGTTTCTTCTAAAATAAGAGATATATCCAAAACTATGTTTCACCCAAACTGGCTCTTTTATTAACTGCCATTCAAATATCACTCACTCAGGGATCTGAAACAGTTAAATAAAAAGAAAATGATTAAAAAATATTTCTCATGTAAAAAACATATGTATTTATAGATCTTCTGGTAACTCTCTTCATTAATTCCTTGACCTCAGACTGACTGGAGAAGGTCAAAATTTCCTGTAAGGTCCCTGAGTGCTGCTTTTTGCATTTCCATCTCAAAGTTCACTGGGAAGTATTTAAAACTCAAGCAGTCAGAGAACCCCCAACTGACTACACTATACAGCTGAGATGACCCCCAAATGCAAGTTAATCTCTCCAAAGTCAATTGTAATTTATGTCCCATTAACTGGTTCAAGAAGCCCATTTTATACAAAAGCCAGAAATTAAGAAAGTCTTTACTTGTCTTTTTTACTATTTAGCCCCTTTGGAGATGCTTGCCCTCAGAAGTAAAATGAAAGGGCTCTAAACTAAGCCTTCATTGAGTCAGACATTCCTGATCCTGTTCAATAACTCTGAATTGACTCAGCTGACTTTGCTCCACAGTGAGTCTGAAGACCTCTAAGTCCTAGGTACATACTAAATGTACTTGGATTATTTGTTGTTCAGTTGTTTTTAAGTCATGTTCAACTCTTTATGACCCCATTTGGGGTTTTCTTGGCAAGACACTGGAGTAGTTTGTCATGTCTGTCTCCAGCTCATTTTACAGATGAGGAAATTGAGGCTATAGGGTTAAGAAACCTGCACAGGGTCACATAGCTAATAAATGTTTGAGGCCAAATTCATACTTGGAATGATGAATCTTCCTGACCCCAAGCCCAGCCCTCTATCCATTTAGCCACCTAGCTGGGCATATAATTTGGGCTATGGGGTGCTCAACAATTGTGCCCAACCCAGAAAAATGGGAGGCAAGCTCTGCCAGACATTTCAGTGGAATTAGCAAATAATTAAGATTTTTAGCTGCCTCCTTCCAGTCTCTAGGAAGCTTTATTCTTGGCTAGGGAGGTACCTGAACTGTGAAGGACCTTCATTGTAGTTTAGGGGATTCCCTTGACTTAATCTACCTTTCTTCCACCAAAAAAAAAAAATCTACACTGGAGAGCCCTATTTGCAGATAGAATTATTTTAACGTATCAAAATAAAGTTGTATGAAAAGGAAAAAATAAAACATGATGTATTCTACAAAAAATAAATTAGAGTAATAACTAATGTTGTATATAGTGTTTTGAGGTATACAATACTTTTCATACATACTGGATGTGGGGAAGGGAAACAAGTGGATCCTGACTGTGAGACAATTCCCTCTAACTGCAGATTGGTCACTATTCTGAAACATAATGTTAGAGAGGAAGCTTGGAGAGGTAGAGAGAAGACTCCACTCAGTAATACTTTGAGTCTGATCTTGCCTAGGAGACATCCTGGTGTTGTAATCACTATACAAAAGATGTTATTGCCCAGCCCTAACCTTTCTCCTGACTCCCAGTCTATTGGATGGCCCGTAGACATCATAAATTCCAAATATCCAAAATTGGACTCATCTTTTTCCCTCCAACCCTCCTTTCTTCGTAGTTTCCCTATTACTATCCAGGATACTATAAACATCCCCGTCACAGAGGCTGGAAATCATCCTTATCATCCTTAACTCGCCACCCTCTCTCTTACTACCTTTCCCCTGTGCAATCTGTTGCCAAGTCTTGTGCTTGTTTGTGTTTGACACTGCCATCATCGTGGTGCAGAACCTTTATCACCTCAAACTTAGCCTATTGCAATTTCCTTCTTAATTGTTCTTCTTGCCTCAAGTTTCTCCCCACATCAGTTCATCTGACATGTGTGTGTCTAATCCATCTTCATAAAACACAGGTATGAACCTAATCATACCCCACCTATTTAATAAATTCCAGTAGTTCCTTATTACTTCCAGCAGCAAATATAAACCCTTTTCTTTAACTTTTAAAGTCCTTCATAATCTGCTCCATTTCTACCTTTCCAGTCTTCTTACATCTTCCTTCCTTCCACATACTCTTCAATCCAGTGACTCTGGCCTCTTGGTTTGCTATTCCTTACATATCTCATTCCATCTCCTGACAACATTTTCCCTGGCTGGCTGTTCCCCCTGCCTGGAATTCTCTCCCTCCTTATTTTTTACCTCCAGTTACAGCTGGCTTCCTTTAATTCTCAGCTAAAATCCCATTTTCTACAAGAAGCCTTTCTGGGTCCTCCTTAATCTTAGTGTCTTTCTGCTGAGGTTACCCCAAATTTGTGCCGTACATAACTTCTTTGTACACAGTTATTCGCATGCTCTCTCCCCTGTTTGACTATGAACTCCTGAAGAGCAGAGAATATTTCTTGTCCTTCTTTGTACAGATGGCCTCTGAAGTCTTTTTCATTTCTGAAGTTGTTGATGGATTTTGTAAAATATTTATTGTATAGCATTTAATTAGGCTGAATCCAACTGAGGAAAGGATAAGGAACAAAATGTAGGAAAGCTCCAAATAAGAATGAAAGGAAAAGAAGGGATTACAAGGAATCCTTTGGATGGTCAAAAGTTTCCTTCATGGAGGAACTTCAAGATATATGTCTTCATTTCAGCTCTTCTATTAACTTGCTTCATGGACTTAGGAAAAAAGGAAATCCTCTGTATCTTACTTTCCTCAACTGCATAATGAGAATAATGATAGGTGACCTATCTTGCCCACAGAGATGCTACTAGAAACAAATAAGACAATGCTTTAACAAGGATAAAAGAATTCCATGTAAGTGTGGCAATGGTATAGCTGAGTCAAAGAGCATGAATAGTTTAGTGACTTTTGGCGTGTAATTAAACTGCTTTCCAGAATGATGATACCCTTTCACAGGTTCCCAAGCAGTGCATAAATATGTCTTTTCCCTTTGGTCCATTCAACATTTATAATTTTTCTTTCTTGTCATATTTGACATTCTGTTGGGTGGGAGATAAAATCTCGAAATTTTCCTTTCTCTAACTAGTAGTGTTGGAGCATTTTTGGAGTCCAAGTTCTTGCACTTGAAAAACATCTGTTCAGATCCTTAGACTATTTTTCAGGTAGAGAATGGCTCTTTTTCTTATAAATAATTAATATATTTCTGATATATCTTGGAATTAACATATCACCAATCAGAAAAACCTGCTACAAAGATTTTTCCCAATTAGTTGTTTTCATATTAATCTTAACTCTAACATATTTATTTGTACAAAAACTTTTTTTTAATTTTAGTGATAGAAATGATCTATTTTATCTTCTGCTATCCACTCTCGTCCTTGTTTGGTCATGAATTTTTCTTCCATCTATATATCTGATGGGCAATTCTTCCATGTTTATCCAATATGTTTATGATGTGTCCTTTTGTATTTATCTCTTGTACCCATTTGGAGTTTATCTTTGCATGAAGTAAGAGATAGTCTAAATCTAATTTTCTCCATATTTCTATGTAATTTTCCCAGCAGTTTTTACCAAATAGTAAGTCAGTCCTGAACCCAGTAGATAAGGTGCTTGTGTTTATTAATTACTAGAATATTAGATATATTTGCTTCTGAATGTTATGTACTTAATCTGTACTATTGGTCAATTTCTATTTTAACCAGTACCAAATTATTTTAATAATTGCTACTGTGTAGCATAGTTCAAAATATGGCACTGCTAGACCTTTCCATTCCTATTAATTTTCATTATTTCTCTTGAGATTCTTGAATTTTTTTCTCCACATAAATTTTTATAAGATGTGAGGAAATAAATTAGCTTAAAAGACATAGGAAAACAAAACTGATAAACAGTGGAGTGAAACTAGAAGAGGAATTTATACTGCAACATCAATATTTTTTAATTAACAATTTTGTTATTTTTATAAACCAAAGAATGAAATGAACAGAACCAGTAGAATAATTTATGCAATAACAACAAAACTATGAAAATAAACAATTCTGAATGCTGTAAGGTTTCTGATCAATATAATGACCATTCATGATTCCAGGGGACTGATGATGAAATATGCTACCCATGACAGAAAGAGGATGGATTTTGAGTGCCAAATAAGATAGATTTGTATACTCATATATAGACATTGCAGGAATTTGCATTTTTATACGCTTATTTTTTAAAGAAATTTGGGTTTTTCTTTTTTTCCCAATGGAATGAGTATGGAGGAGAGAAAAAAAAAGTTATCTGATAATTGTTTTTTAAATAGATTTTTAAGGGGGGGAGCTTTAGGTGTGATAAAATAAGATCACTATATTATTAGGTTTATTTTGATCCAAGAGAACTTTCACAAAATGAGAAAAATCTATAAATGATTTTAAACATTAAAAAAATCAACAAAACTTTTTACAAGACAAAGAGCTATCATATTTAATAACTTATCACTTATCTAGATCTGCTTCTTAATCCGACAAATGTTTAAGCATCTTCTATGTGCAAGGCATTGTGGTTGCAATTTTTTAAATGACATAATCCTTGCCCTAGAGGAGTTTATAGTCTAATAAGAGGGGCATTGGCTTGCTCAAACAAATATGTTATAAGGTAGAATCTGATAAAGGGAAATAAGTGGTTCTAACAAAGTGTTACAATGTGAGGAGGAGATCACTTTCAACTAGGAGGAATCACAGAAAGCTTAATCTAGGATGTTGAATCTTGCCTGAATCTTGACAGACTCAATTAACCAATCAATAAATATTATTTATGATATAACAGTCATGTTGCTAGGCATCAAGGTCAATCCCTACTCACAAGGAATTTGGATTCTAATGGAAAAGAAGGATGTAAAGATTCTAAGAGTTGGAGATTTTGGAAGAATGCATTCCAAACATGGAATTGAAACTATGTGACTACATGAGCATGAAAATATATAGAATAAGAGGGAGGAAAAGAGACAGAATAAGAGAGAGGAACCATTGGTTCAATTTGGCTGGAATGTAGTTTATGATAGAAAATAGGGTGAATGAAGAGCGAAGAGGTAAATTGCAGAGAAATCTAAATGTCAGGAGGAGTTTTTATTTTCTTCTCTAATAGGGAACCTCGGATTTTTAAATTAGGAAGTAACAGGTTCTGGTCTATGTATTAGAAAGATTAACTCAGGAGTTATATAAAGAATGGGTTTGAGAAAGTAAACGAAAAAACAAGAGATAGGGAGAACTGTTAGAAAGCTATTGTAATAGCCCAAGCAAGAGGTGATAATCATGGTCCCAAACTAGCATGGTAGCTATTTACTTAGAAAAGGAGGAAAGGATGTGAGAGAGAAATCGAACTGATAGGAGGTGAGGGGGACTAGAATGAAGGAAGAGGCAAAATTTGACTTTTACTGAAAATATAATGGGGAATGGATTTCATTTGGAATCAGAGACAAAAATAGTTAAGTCAATTCCTTTCTCTTGTCCTAAATCTCTTCATCTTTAAAATGAATGAGTTGGATTAGCTGATTTCTGAGCTGCCTTACAATTTTAAATCCTATGATACTGAGTCATAGGGGACTGAACAGATTAATTTTTTAAATACACAAGAAGATATACATAAAATACTGAAGAGTGAAAGAAGCAGAACCAATAGAACATTAAATAGAAATAAGCAAGGCATAGCTTTATATATACATGTATGTTTTTGTCAAATGATGCCTTCTCTAATGCAGGGAGGGGAGGGAGAGAGATAGTAACCTGAGAATTTTAATGTAACAAAGAAATGAATGAATAAATTTAAAATAAAATAAAGTGGACCAGTCACAAGCCCTATTTGACATACACTCTAGGGGAGTCAGTTACATAGCTGGTGGCTCTTAAGAAAGCAAGGTATTATTGAATAATAAATAGGCTGTCTAGGTAATTGTCTTTAGCATTTGGGATATCTCAAACTAATCTTGTATGTAATATACTCTTAATTAAAGGTGGAGTACTAAATTCCTCCTAGATTACCTAGCCAGCCTGACTTTCCCAGGATTACACAGTCACAAAAAAAGAGTAAAAATAATTACTGAAGGGCAGCTGGGTAGCTCAGTGGAGTGAGAGTCAGGCCTAGAGACAGGAGGACCTAGGTTCAAACCCGGCCTCAGCCACTTCCCAGCTGTGTGACCCTGGGCAAGTCACTTGACCCCCATTGCCCACCCTTACCAATCTTCCACCTATGAGACAATACACCGAAGTACAAGGGTTTTAAAAAAAATAATTACTGAATATATGTGTCTATTCCTATATTTGAAGTACTGGTCTCATTCTTATTAAACTTGTAGTTTTGCATATAAATACAACTCATTACCAAACTAATGTTCATTTTTAACATTTGAAATTTATATGAAGAAAGGCTCCTATAGTATTGATTTGGTTCAGAATGAAAAACAAGTTTGATTTGGTTAGAAGAATTATAAGTGAGCTTTTAAGGTTTTTCCATGTGCATCTTCTAGACTGTATTTTTAAATCTCTACTCATCTTCCTGAATAATCTCTTATCCTTTGGTTTTTGTGATATTTCTCTCTCTTTGAGTTCTTTTCATCCCTGATGGATTGTGACTTCCTGTCCTCCTAATGTGTTTTGCCACCCTTGCTTCCTGGACACTCTACTTTCCTCTCTATTGGTGATCTCAGAAGTTCCCAAGAATTCAGTTGTCATGTTTATGCCTATATCTATGCAGATCTGTATATCTATTCAGTCTCTTTCATAAGTCTCACATCATCAACTTCCTTTTGACATCTCTAACTGGATATATTTCCTTATGGTATTTCAAGCTCAATGTGCCTCAAATGGAATTGATCATCTCTGCTTCTCACTCTTAAAATAGCCCTAATCTACCCTGTATACATCCCAATTTATTTTGAGGACACCATAATCCTTTCCCTCACCCAGGATCATGTTGACATTATATCTCCAGGGTTAATATATTACTTTGCATATAGTAAGTATTTAATAAATGCTGTTGGATTGGAAAGGATTAAATAACTGATAATCAATTAACTAATGAGCAAGCATTTGTTGAAAAGCTATTATATGCCAAGAACTATTAGATAACGGAGGATAATGAAAATTTTAAAACTTTCTAGAAGGTCATCAAAATTATAAACCTATCCATTTCCCAAACCCACCATCAAGGACAAATTGTTTCTGAAACAAACTAGTTTCAAATTCAAGGAGAGAAGGCTTGGACATCATAACAAAGCTAGCGTGAATTTCAGGTTTTAACCAAACCCATCTGATGAGAGGATATCATTTTGCTAAACTTTTCCCTAACTCTTAAGACCAATATTGTTTAGATGTTATTATTTATTCTAAATGTAATATAGAAATGACAAGAAATACCTCTCAATCCATTTATTAGTATCCTAAAAAAATGATGTTCTATAAAATTAACATGAGACTCAAAACACCTCTTATCTTACGATGAATCTGATTGTCTTATTCACCAGTCGGGAAGCCACATGTTGAGCAAATGGCCTCAGTTCCATCCGTTTGATGCATTTGCCTCTCTCTGTGTTTATATAACTGACAAGCAGCAAAGCTACTAATGGGGTATGAAAGTATATCCCTTGATGAATGACACATGTAAAGGAAGAAGGTGCTCTGTTTCCCTCAGACCCTGTGGCAAAAGGCCCGTTGCTGAGTTCTCTACCCTTTGCTCTGCTCCTTAGGTACTAGGAGATGTTCCTCCAGATGCCAAGCAAGTAACACTTTTCTCAAATTCCCCTTCTGAAGTTCAGGTATGTAACTGAAACATGTCCGCCTCACCGAGATGTTCCAAAACTTCACAAACTAGCATCATATTTGTTGGTTATGTAAATACCATGAAAAAGGAACCATGTAGCCCTGTGATAGTGAGATCATCCACTTAACAGTTGACCTCATCACTTGGAAATGGAGTTAGGACTTATATCATTCTATCCCACCATGCCTGGACAAGAGCTGCAGAAAATATATGTCATTGATCACCTGGGAAATAAATTGGCAGTAATCACTGCCACTACTAGCAATGCAGATCTCTATATCTGGTTCCAGGCTTTCTCATGAGTTCCAATCCCTCATCAACTTCCTATAGGACATTTCTAGTTAGACATCCTCATGGCATTTCAAATTTAATGGATCCAAAACAGAATTTATCATCTCTGTCCCTCTCCCAAAAAAACCCCTAATACACCCTCCATACAGGCATATTTCTTTTGAGATATCATAATCCTTTCCCTCACCTAGGCTTATGGTGACTTTATATTTCTAGGATTTATTGCATTATCTACTATTAGAAAAACAACTAAATATGCGTGCTCCTCAGTACATAGTCTTTTTGTACACACATAAGTGCTATAAAAATACCTCAAGAGTATAGGACACAAATATGGCAAATATGAAAAGCAAGAGATTGCCTTTTGCTTAGAGTAAAAGACTTCAGTACTTTAAGAAAAGGTGATTTCATTTTGTGACTTCCCCCTACCAAAGCAGATTAAAGCCTCTATGCTACTTAGCTGGCTATCTTTGAAACTTTCCTTGGCAGAAATATTCTTCATCCTGTACCAACCTAGTGACAAGCCTTTCCCAATGTATCTGGGCTTTGAATGACAGAAATACTGTCAGGCATCAAGTTTAACCTTGAATGCTTTTGAGCATTTTGGGGATGTTGGGCTCCACTGGTATATTCTTCAGTAATCAAGAGATACCTCTGGATATCTATGCCACAGTGAGATATCTGGATAGAACTTTAGTGGAAGGAATGGGCACAAAGTAATACAATTTAAATGAAAATTGGCGCAGCAGTCATTTTATTTGAGGTTGGGGGCGACTATCAACAACGTTGTACTTTCTAATGACTTTTTGCAGTATATCAAAATATTGGAAGGCTCCTGATAATACTCTAGTCCCTGGAGGGAAAAGCACCTTTCATTTAAGTGAAGAAATCTAATCAATAAAGGCATTAATTAACGTTGGCAGTTGCTGTGCCTTGTCCTATTGGAAAGGCGAGATACTAAAACTAGATCCTATTCAGCTTTTTGGACCTGGAAGCCAAATTGGGGATGTTCAGGAAGGTAGAAGAAAAAATCTTTGCACTTTCTAATTCACAATTTCCCTGAATAAAATTAGGAATTCAGATGGGCTAAGGTGTAGGCTATATTTTAACATGCATCTTTTCTACTTGAAAGATTCTTTAGAACTGTTTTTGTTCATCTTTTCTAGGAGGTGGGTTAGTATCATTTAGAGTTTAAGAAAGAGATACGCAGGAGTTAAATCACACAGTGTGTTAGCACAGAGTCAGGATTAGAAAGCTGGGCCCCCGGGTGTTGATCAATTACTTAACACATCCATTGAGCATCACTGCTAGTTGACCATTCCCAATTGGACGTAAGTACCATGGAAAAGTATTTTTCAAACTCTACTTTCTTCGTGTGTACAATATCTTGAAGAGAGTGACATAGTCAGAGAGCATAATATTCCAAACTCTTGGACCCAACCCCCTCTAAGTTCAGTGCAAAGAATCATTACCTTCCTCAAATGTGAATCATGTTTCTGAAATCCCCGCAAAAAGCAGGGAGACTGGATTAGAACCAGTACTATAGAACATCAGCTGCCCTAGGAAGGATCCACTCTTACCCTTAAGAATGATAAGCTAGGGGGCAGCTGGGTAGCTCAGTGGATTGAGAGCCAGACCTAGAGACGGGAGGTCCTAGGTTCAAATCTGACCTCAGACATTTCCCAGCTGTGTGACCCTGGGCAACTCACTTGACCCCCATTGCCTACTCTTATCACTCTTCTGCCTTGGAGCCAATACACAGTATTGACTCCAAGATGGAAGGTAAGGGTTTAAAAAATGATAAGCTAATTCAGCGACAGAAAATTTGCTTATAACTGACTTTCCTGCTAGATGGTTTGGCAAAGTATGACCATGGTGTTTGTTGGGAACAGTGCAGGTGCCTTTCCAAGAAAATAAGCCCCGTCTTCCTGTAATGAACTCGTTTTAAACAGCTAAGTAGCTAAAGTGAATCCAAGTGTGCCCAGTGCCCAAAAGGTCAATATTCACATGGCATTAGACAATTAAGAATAGATTACTACTATTTAGGGCTATTAAAAATAACAAAATAGTAATCAATTCAAATAAAGAAAACATATTGCTGCTGGTTCAGGGATCAGGCATGGCGATACAATCAAGCAGGAAACATTGCTGTAGTTTGCTGAGAAAGTATGAATTTGCTGAAAAGCAGACAATCACACCATCTTTTCATTTTAAAGAGAACTTTGTAACTAGCTCATGTTCTGATACAGAAAACTAAACTTCATGCGGTATCTTTCAAAAACTCATATTTAATGACAAATGGGTCATTCATTATATGAGATTTGAATTGTTTTGTTAAAGAGATTTTGTTGTCCTGGCATTGAATTTGTTGTTAACAGAATTTTATCTTTGGCAGTAAAAAAGTGAATAAGTCAGTTCATCCCTAAAGCTTTTTCCATCATTACCAGAAATATCACATTATTGCAAGGAAGATTATGCCTAAAAGAAAATTATATTTGATTTACTTTCACATTGATATTCTTCTTAAAAGATTGTACTATTAAACAGGAAAATTCCATCCTATTTGTCAGGGCAGGAAAATGTATCAATCACTGAAGGTCATCTTTATTTTTAAAAGATAACAGGTTCTTCTAAGAAAACAAACAAGATAGAACTTTGATGCCAATGTGGTGTTTTTAAAAGTATTCATTGTTAATCTCGAGCAAATTTCAAAAGTAACAAAGTCAACTAAACTAAGCTGATTTTCACTGGATCCTGTAAAATAAACTAAGACTATTTTAAAAGCACATTCTTCATAAATATTTTAACTTGGAGTTGTGAAGAAACATTCTCATTAAAATGTCAAATATTCTGAAGATGGAGTAGTGGTCATTTAGAATTAATTTTCCCTTGAAATAAGCAGAACATAGTCTTAAAGATATATTAAAATTATTCTCTGTCTTACTCCTATCATATAGTAACTAAATGTAGCCACTTACAAGTTCAAGGAAGAATTCAGACACTCTTACAAAAGTAAGGAAGACAAAGAATTAGCACAGCAGTTAAAACTTCTTGACTTTGGAGATTGTGAAGTAGGCAAGCCAAGTACTTGGCTAAGATAAAAAAAAAAGATAATGATTACAGGTATTATTTAATTTATATGTATAATCTAAGAGAATTGCTTGATGTGTGTGTGTGCATTTTTTTTTTAAATTGAAATCCTACCTATATGAAACAGTTACAGTTTTTTTTAAACAGGAAAGAAAACTTTTGAAAGTTTCCTTGATAGTTACAGATGGTTTAATCTTTGGAACCTATTACATGTTCATTTTCCCTTCAGCATTAATTATACATAATGACTTCCACTTACCCTGAACATACTCTGGAAGAAAATTTAGGTTTGTTTACATTTTCTGATGATTTTATTAAAAAGAATGACATTCACTTTGTTAAATCATTATTACCTGATATGATTCTTTTTAAGTATCTTTCTGACTATCCTAAAATAAAAGGTCTAGTGTGAATAAACTATTATAGAAATATCTCTAATGTAGCTTAATTACTCAAATTCTGGAAACAATTAGGTTATCTTCCTTTGAAGTAAGACAGAGAGGTTGTCATTCGGACCATAGAATGAACCTCATTTTTTTTGTGCCTTTCACTGAGTTTCTTTTTGTTATTTTAGATTATTTGGAAAAAAAGGTAACCCAGTGGAATATACATTACTGTTTGCAAGATTAAAAGTTGAATCCTCCAGTTCATAAATGGCCTCTGCAATAACATTTAACAAAGCACAGAAAGAAATATTGAAGGATCTGAAGATTATAATTTATGTGCTTATGGAAATCATGAAAACAGATACTCTGGTTCAAAGATAAAGTAGTGCTTGAATGCCACTGATATTGTAAAAGATTGAAGAGGATTGTTCTCACTTTTCAGCCTTATAATCTCATCCCTCACACAAACCACCAAATTGCATGAGCCTATTCTTCTCTCTCTCCCTCCCCCTCCTTCACTCCCCCTCTAGTCTCTCTGTGTGTCTGTCTCTGTCTCTTCCCCCCTCACCCCGTTTCCCTCCTCCTTTTCTCTGTCTCTTCCTCTGTCTTTCTCTCCCTCTCCCTCCCCCTCCTTCTACTCTGTCTCTCCTCTCTCTCCTTTTTTCAACACAGTCACTGTCAGGTGCTTTTCCTGACCATATATGGATCAAAGGAAGCCCTGAATATAAGTGGTTATTGTGAGACTGAAACACTATATCTCTGAACATAAAAAAAGAAAATGGGAAGAGGATGCTGACTTCATTTTGGCATTCTCTGAATCTGTTGGTATTATCGCAGAGAGCAGGTGGGGGCCGATAAGCTCTCACAGGGTGCCTCATTAAAGGCTAACACAGTGACTATTATTGGATCAGATCACATCAGGTGGAGAGGAGCTGAGCTAGCTGAGCCTATGCTGACACCTGAGGCAGCCTACTCTGTTCTGACCTTGGCAGTCAACTACCAAGGTCACTCTTAATTCCTTCATCTGGCTAGAGGAGTGCTTGGAGGTTTCATGAGTAGAAGGGTCAAAGGAAGTGGTGGGCAGTAGCTTCTTTTCAAAGAAATCAGCCCAGGTGATGGGAGATGAGGTCTGGGAGGAGGGACCCCAAAAAAACCAAACCAAACTTTTGTCCCCCACCTTAGAGTGTTTCAAAAAGATATTAAACATTCCTGTACTTACCCCCTCCAGGAACTCATAATTAAAAGTGGTGATTTAGAGTAATCTTGCTTTGGGGACATGAATTCCTTAAGCAGCTTGCTAGCAAACAGCCCACTTTGGGGATGGGTTTCATATTGTTTTCCCCAGCCCTATCTATCAACAAACAAGGAGTTCAAACATGACACCTTAATGCTTTATCTGTGAATGTTCTCAGCTATTGTCATAAGAGGATGGGGGGGGGGGAAGAGGTTGAGCAATGAGGGGAGAAGAATTCAGCCCCTCGCTGGAGTAGAAAGTCATATTCAGTATGTTTTCTTCCCTCACCTGAAATAAATTCCCCAGGCCTACCCACCCACACCCAGAACCACTTATTTATTTGCATGTCATGTTTATAATATTATAAAAAGCAAGACAGATCTTTGTGGAGGGAAGAAGATGAGTCTCACCCTTCAGGATCACTCTCTTAAATAAAAAAGAATTGACCAGCTGTGCACCTAAGAATTTATCTTGAGTTTGTGGTCATTATCTCTATTATATAGCCCTGGCAATAAATAAATCCGGTAGTTACTACCCACCAATAAAACTGTAGTGTATGGGACACTTCACTATTACTTTCTTAATAATCTGCCGTTTCTTTCACTTTAAATCTTCCCAGTCTTGTCTTCCCACTTGTCTACAAGGATCTATCTTCACCCCTTGAGGTACACAGCGTTCTGTTCATTTTTCTACTTGGTGAACACAATAAGTTTTCCTGTCTAGACTTTCCGTTTTTTCCTCCTATTTCTCCATTGCCTGATCCCGTTCAAGACAAAAGGTCGGCCTCCATCAAGTGGTTTCTTGATTTAACCCCTTTGTGGTTCCACGCTAATTAAGACAGCCTCTGGGCCAGAAGCCCAGGGCCAGGTTAAAGGGGGGGAGGAGGGGGGAAAGGGATTTCAAGTTGCGAAGTTCCGTTGACTAAATCCAGGTAGGGATGTACTGACGAACTGTGCTTCCCCTGCTTTTCTCATTCCCACCTCGAAACAGGGGGCTCGAGGCTTTTGCGGGCACATGGAAGGATGGATGCAGGGAGGATGAGAAAGGAACTCCAAAATGCGCTTTCATTTTTTCTTCAAATTATTTATCAGATCCAGTTGGAGAAAACGGGGAACCCCTTCTCCAATGAAGCTTTAGCTTGCCCGGATCCCCTCTTCTACTTTTCCCTTTAGTCGTTTCGCTTATGACGATAGATATTCATATAATGAATATTTCAAAAAGACCTACCACTAAAGTCCTCCCTCCTCCCTCGCCACCCTGCAGATTCAGATTCTCTCTCTCTCTCTCTCTCTCTCTCTCTCTCTCTCTCTCTCTCTCTCTCTCTCTGTCTCACCCCCCCTCCCCAACTTCCTCAACTCAGCCTTAGATTGGAGATCCCGAAGGTTCAAGAGGAGGCGGCGTGCTGTCCACCCTCGGGATTTAACACCAGCACCCAGAGCTAAAGGAAAATGTTCCGTGGCCAGGAACAGAAAGTCCGTCTCCTTAGCTGAGGGAATGGACGCGTTACTACTCAGCTTGCCTTTCTTCCCCCTTGGGTTTCGGGGTGGCCGAAAAAGTAGGGCGGACGATTTCTCCAAGAGCCGAAATGCCAAGAGGGGCTAGCCTTGCCCTCTTTCCCCCAGCTTGCCAGCTTCGCCTCTTTCCTAAGAAGCTTTCTAAAGAACCCCTACCCCACCCCCCCACCCCACCCCCAGCGCTCCAGAATAGCAACCTATCTAGCAGGCACCATTGGCCAGTGTCTTTCTGAGCTTTCGGCCGCCTTACGTACAACCCAGGATGGGAGAGGGTGGAGGCCAACATCCATCCCATCCCACTTCTTACTAAGCCACCTTCTTCCTTAACTGACACCATACACTTGGTTTCACCCGCTCTCAAACTGACCACACATACAAAAGGGAAAGACAATAAGCGCAGAGGTTTAATGACTACCTTATCTAAGGAGCAGGAGGCAGGGGGATGGGGGGACAGCGGGGGAGAGCGGGGAGGACTGAGGCTAAAGAGCCAAAGGGGGAGCAGACAAGTTAGCCCTGGAAAGAAAACAAATAGAGCTGCGACTTTTGTCTTTCGTCTGCTTTTGTCACCAAATTGACTTCACAACAAGCCCCCACCAGTCCTGTTTTTGTTTGTGTGACTGAGACCACATTGCTAGATCACAGACTTAACACTGAAACCAAACTCCTGAGAGCTCCGGAGAGGTGTCTAGGGATGAGGAAAGGGGGGTGATGAACTCCTCACCTTTCTTTAACTCTCTAATAACCCGTCCTTTTAAATCCCCGCTGCTGTGCGTGTGTTTGGCTGTTAATTGCGTTTTGCAATGATGATCTCTTGTGACTTTAAAACAACCGACTGGGAAAATATTCACATTTGGGACAGAAAACAGTTTTTAAATTTATATCTTTGACATTTCAAAGAGCAGGATTAATTTGTCCTGCCTGTATTAGCTTTGGGGGGGAAAGTTTCAGAAACCTCGAGATGGGGGTGTGGGGGGGGGCAAGGAAAGAGAGCTACGCTTGATATTTCTTATTTCAGATCTGTAATCAGTCACTGAAATAGGAGGCAGCAAAATTGTAAAGATTCGATAGATTAAAATGCAAATGAAAGGTAGAAAAAGAAACATTAACATGGCAATCAAAGATTTAATAACCATAAATCAAGTTTTTTTTTGTTGCAGCTGCACTTTGTGTGTGTGTTTATGTTTTAATCATGTTCGTTCCATAAATAAATAATTTCTGAAACGAGACTAATTTTTCATTATTTTAACCGTGGGCTATAACACTAAATATTAAAAATAGAAAAAGTGTATGATGCCAAATATCCGACAATATTAGAGAAAAGCTGAGTTGATTGGTTAAAATGGGAAGGGGGGGATAAGTAGGACTCATTCGTGTGTGTACTGCCTGACAAACAGGTTTTTATAATCTAATTTCCACTGAAAAAATCCAAAGTTTCATCTTTCTTTTAGTGTTTTAGTTTAAAGTCTAGCTAGGATTGAGATTAAATATATTTGTCAGTGATTCCACTATACATTCATTGCTGCTACAGCATTTCATGAAATAATTAATGCAAGACCCCTAATATTTTCTGAATGACCATTTCTTCAAAATGCATTTAGAAATCTGTTTCTAAAGGATTTATACAATTAAGTGAATTTTAAGCACTTAGAACTATCTTGATTTGTTCCTGGAAGCCATCTTATAGATAATATTCTATGTCTATGTAGCATCTCATTTCACAGTTATATCCCACCAGGTCTAAAATTCAAGGAACAGGCTTGTTTAATTTCTTGTTTTAATTTCTGCACTCGGCTATTTTGAAGATCTGGGTTTTTGTTATTGTTTTGTTATTTTTAAAAATCTCCTTTCACTAATGAAAGGCTGTTAATAATATTATTTAGGAATTGTTGCCATAACTTAACATTTCAATATCTGGATTTATTTAGTTCCTTTTTTAGAATATGAAAAATTCACCTTGGTAGCCTTTTTAATAACAGCAGTTGAATATTAAAATTAAATCTCTTTGCTCGAATTGACTTCTCTGAGGGACGCTAGCCTTGTCCTCCCTGCTTTGCTGAAAGGGATAGAGCATCATGATAGGTTCACTTTGTCCAGCTTCCCTCAGTTTAAAAAAAAAAATAAATAACCAAATAACGGGATACATGTTGTATATCCCAAACCTTTTGGACAAGCCTGGCATCATGTGTTTGTGTCGGACTCCCTCCCCACTCCTGAAGTGCGGGCTTAACAAATCAAGTCTGCCCGGTTAATGACACATCAGTAGCACATTTAGTTTAAAATTTCGTTTGGACCTTCCTTTGGTCCTTTTGAATTTTTATTGTAGTTCACTGCGACAAGATAACTTGATTTCCATGGGATTAAGCCAACTCAGTGTCACTGGGTGATTACCATTTAACTAAATACTCACCACTCTTGTCAACTGACTACGTTTTATTTGGTGGAGTCTGTTGCTTTATTTTCAGATGCAACATAGTCAAAATGAATTTTTTCCCCTGTGGTGAGAACCAGAAGCACACAAAAATCACTTATCTGAAACGAAGAGTTCTAATATGATTCTACAAAAAAAGGGAAGGCAGATGAGAGACTCATGGGGAATTATTCTAGTTTGCAGCTCTTATTAATTAAACTGGACTGCATGAAAGAAAAAGTGGTTTTATTCTCATCTTTCAGGGATGACGCGGTTAAATGCTTCCAGATACGTCCTTTTTCCGTTTCTCCCCTAAATTGTTTCATTCATTAGAAAAGTTGGAACCCTGTTTGAGCACCCCTGTTGTTTTTTTTTTAATATATGTCTATGCAGTTACAGTACAAAACTCCGTGCTTCTGAAGATCATCCAACCTCTCCCCAAGGGGAGAAAATACTTTCCTCATTCAATTGTTGCAGCTCATTTCGTTGAAATGCAAGACAGGTACTTGATTTAGCATTTAAGCAAAAGGTTACACAAACTGCGTTTTAGAAAGTGTTGGGATGTCCGACAGGGTCAGCACCAGATCAGATCATTTTTTGAATGCAGTCCTAAAGATAATGAGTACTTGTTGTATTAAAGGGACAAACAGTACTTTGGCTTCCTCTGACCCCAGAATGCACGGCTCGGTTTCATTGATCATCCCCCTTTATGAGATAATGCAATTACAAACATCAATAAGGAGCTGCAAGGGGAATCATTATGTGGTGACAGTGATAAATGACGGTGCAGAAATAGCATGCTTTTTTTCTAACAATCCAGGAGCCCAGGGGCTTTGGGGGCTGAACACAGTCGCCAAGGAAACAGATGACATCCAAAACGGCACCAAAGGAAAAAAATGAACAGTCTTTCTTTGCCTTTCACTCTTTTCCTTCTTCCAAAGAGTTAGTTTTGGCTCTAGCAGCAGCTGCCACACAGGCATTTAGTTATTTCAGACATTAAAGGCTAGAGAAGGGGACTTTAACCCACCCCCACTAGCTTTCCAGCAAATAACATACAAAGCCCGCTGTTCACTGTTTATGAACTACCTGAAAAAAAAAAGGTCCCGAAAATACAGATTAAATATAAATATTGCTTTTATACAGTTATCACATTGAGTTTTCTTTGGTCTCCTGATAACTCGAGGGAAACTGAGGCTTCCTCATCGATCCCAAGATAAATGAGACCTTGTGTTTCAGGTTTTCAAGAATTAACTAATAGTTCTAGTTCCCTCGCCGCTCCCCGCCCCCTTTACCCGACCATCCATAGCTCTGCTCTGTGTCCAACCTTGTATGGATTATATAAAAGCTAGTTTTTCTTTTTTTTTCTTTTAAAGAACCTGATCTAAACAAGTCTAGGGCTCTCCCCAAATAGAAGAACTAGATCTTTAGAGCACCTCAGCAGAACCTTCAAGGTCGCTGCTCTTCCAAGAGGCAATTCCCTCTATCTCGTCCAAGAGGGTTGAGGAATGTGGGTTGGAGGGCGATGATGGACTCTCCTCCCAGGACTGTCAAAATGACTGAGGTCAGTCCTGGCAATTCACCCCCCCTCCACCCCCCCGAGTATCTGAGGTTATTTTATAAGGGGAGGAAATGGGATGCGATCTGAGTAAATGGCTTTCCTGGCTCCACTCTGGATTCTTGGCTAAGAAGAGGAGGTGGTGGTGGTGGTGGTGGTGGTAGTGGTGATAGTGGCGGTCGCGATGGTGGTGGTGGTGAAAAAAAAAAGAGGAAGTTCGACAAGGACAGAAAGGAAGATGAAAGAGGGAATTGAGGAAGAGAAGGAAAGAAGGCAAGGGCAAGAAGTGGTAAAGGCAATGGAAAGAGAGCAGTCACACCACTAGATATGCTTAGGCTCCCTTCGAAGATTTCTCGAACTCGCCGAGAATCCACTAGGGACTTTCAGATAACTGAACACCCCAGTGTAGACAAAGGAGCACGTGCCTGCACAAGCATACATACACATATATTCCTTCCCGTCTGGGATTCTTTCAAACACACAAGTCCAGTACTCGAGTCAGTCTAAAAAAAGTCCGAAAGGGACAGCCAAACAGTACTTTATTCACTGCTTGTGAAGCCGGAGAAGTCCCCAAGACTCATTTTCTGCCTAGAGATTAAGATCATTTCTCCCGTAATGAACTTAATGCTTTAGGGTATAGGTGAGTGTAACAGCACTGGAAAGGGGACAAAGCTTACAGAGGAAATCGATACGCGACTGGTTTAAAACCAAATCCATTTTCTCCAAGGGTTCTCCTTCCCAAATTCTCTGAAAGTGGGCTGAACTTGATGGACCCGCAGGATTCAGCTTGAGCCTGGACTTAGTGGGGGGCGGAGAGGGTCCAGTGGCGGGAAGCAGAGAGATACGTGCAAAGGAGTGTCAATCTCCAGTCCTAAAACGTCAAAGTGAGTGACCTACTCCCTTCTGACTCCTCCACATACATATCCCACAGTCCAAGATCATGAGTTTTCCTTGTAAAAAAGACTCCTTAAATTCCTAACACGTTGGCAAACTGGTTTCTCAGTTAGGTTTGTGTTTGTTTTTCCACTTTAGTTTCGAGTTGGGAGATAACGTTTCAGAAAGGTGGAGGGAAGTGACAGGTTCTAGGGAAGGACTTACAGCCTCCTACAGCTGCCACCTTCTTCCTCATGGGCCACCTCCCATCTCCTCAGGTTCTACTGTGTTTTTCCACTGAGTTTCCACACTCCCCCTTTCCTTCTTCCAGTTCTAGCCTCTCTCCCTGCCATTTAGATTCTTTTCATCATTTAAATCTGCACCTTCTTCAACTTGAAAGTCCTCTCAGTGTTCCCTCCTCTTTAAAAAAAAAAAAAAAAAAAAAAAAAAAAAAAAAAAAAAAAAAGCCAAACCAATTGAGAGGGAGAAGGGAGACATAAAGGTAACAGCTGATGCCTCGTCACTCGTCTATCCCACTCCTCTACACTCAACACTTCCCTGCATCTAGGTAGACGTGCGAAGTGTTTTCGTCATCAACATCACCACCAATTAACAATCATACCGACTTCAAAAGGATTTGTTGGCTCTAGATCTCAAATGGGAGAGGGCGAGACGGCTAAGTCTTGTTTAGTGTTTTGATGTAATTACCTAAGACCTCAACAGTACGTACAACTTCATTCAGTTCTCCTGACATGCGGGCTAAGGACACAAGACAGCATCAGTAAGGGGGAAAAATGCTTGTGGTCTTGTACCCTGTGGAGGATGATAACCCAGACAACCCTCTTTCCTCAAATGATGATCAGTTATTACTCGGGAAGCCAGTACTAAGATGTTTGTGTGCAAAGCAACTGAAGTAAATGGAGCGCTAGACTTTTCTTTCTTGAAGTGTAAGCAGCTACCACCCCCCCAACCCCACCCCCCCCGCCCCAGCCCCCAACTCCCTCCACCCACCATCTATCAAGGCCCAAGCTCAGCACTGGCACTTTCTTTCAGTCTAGAGTGCACACTGGTCAGCGACTCCCCAGGAAGCAACAGTTCCTTGCAACCTGAATCACATAACCAGGGGTCGCCCTGTTCCCAGAGACTGTCAACTCCCAGCCCAGTCTGAGCTCAGTCTGTTTTCTTTCACATTGCAGGGGTAGGGAGAGATGGGTAGGATTAGACGAGAGGAAGGAGGTTGGGACGTGAGACAATCTGATTGCTCTCTATTTGGACAGGGACCTTTGCCCTTAAGATCAGTGGGGATACTGGCCCCCCAGGCAGGTCCAAACCAGTTCAGGTACAGCCTATACTTCCTCCAGTTTATGCCTGAAGATTTCGGGGTCTGCTGATTCTGCGCGTGAACCGTTCCCCCGCCTCCCCACCCCCCCCGCTCGCTCTCGTCGGATAAACAGGATTCAGCTACTACCTCTGCCCCAATACCGGTCCTGAATCCTAAGGGTGGCTGACAGCTCCGACACTCATCTCTCCAGCTTCCCTGCCTTCGCTCCAGAAGACAACCTAACTCTTAGAATGTTGCAGCAGATAGGGAAGTGAAGGGAGTGGTTACGGTTCTGGGCTGGATTTTTGTTTTATGTTTTGTCTCGGCTCAGAAACTAATTTAATTAGCACGAATTTCTTGAGAAGGCATCTACTCGTATCTACCCACCCCAAGCGTCTGTTCCCTCTTCTTTCTTTCCTTCCCTTTCCTTTCCAGGATTCCAGAGGAAAGGAACGCGACAGAGCATCCGCCTGAGTTCGCCTTCGCTCTCCCGAAGCGAGTAGCTATCTCCCAGGAGCCACTTCTGCTCTCCATCATCCGCGCCCCACTCCCCCTACACCCCACACTCCCTTGGCACCTTAGCTATCTTCCTTTTCATCTCAACCACCTTCCTCCTCAATACCCCTGGGGAGG
>NC_058131.1:120402112-120521381 GCF_016433145.1 Gracilinanus agilis | reverse complement strand
AGAGAGAGAGAAATAGAAAGAGAGAGAGAGAGAGAGAGAGAGAGAGAGAGAGAGAGAGAGAGAGAGAGAGAGAGAGAGAGAGAGAGAGAGAGAGAGAGCACACGCAAATGGCTGAAATCCTAGGCTGGAAGAAAGATTCTTCTGCCTGATATAGTTATTTTTAATGCTCTAAAAATCCTGCAAATAAGACCTTTCTGTCATTTGCAGGATAACTGTAAGGCTTTTAATGTAAGGAGGCTTCTGGAGGAAGTGAAGAGCTATGGAAACAACACACATAGTGTGGAAAAATTTCACATTTTTTTTTAAAAAATCTATAAGAAACAACGTAATATGGATAACAGTATAATAGCATTTACAATATTTCACTCTTTGTTCTCTTAATGTCTTATATAGTTATTTAGCATGTCCCCAAAGTTGACTTCGGTTGGTGTTTCCTGCTTTTTTAAGGGTCCCTATGAAGAATTAGGGATGCTCCTTGGTCCACAGTAGATGCCAGAATGGAACTCCACAGTCAATGCAGAAAAACGATATTTGAAATCTGTCACGGTTGCAGACAATGCATATTCCCTTAAGCTACTGAGCATGAATGTCCATGACTTGTCCACTCATTGTTGGGTCTCCTGTATTAAGCACTGTGGGGCTTGATGCTGACATTGGCATTCCAGGGTGGGATGGTCCTCCATGCATCATCACTGTTGGGTGGTGAGGGTGTCCAGGAATGTAGGTATGCATGGGGGGCCCATGACGTAGCTGAGCAGGATGTGGGGGCATCTGGGGTTGGGTATAACTTGGCTGTCCCATACTCACACCCATTGGACCACCCCGAGCTACATATTCCCCTGGCATACTTTGCAGCCCTGTAGGAAAAAAGAAAAGAAAAGGAAAGGAAAGGAAAGGAAAGGAAAGAAACCAACAAAAGAAATCTTGTGAAAAATCAACATTGCGTTTGCAAATGCAATATTATACGAGAAAAACAAATGTCAATAAAGATTATTTTTAAATGGTGTTTAAAGAAAAATATCCAAAAAACAATGTAAACTTTTGCTTTTAAGACTTTTACAAAATGTTGCATCCATTATCGTTGTTAATAGCACAGTGCCTTTTCATATCAAGTTAACCTGGTGAGTTTTTATTTTCTTAGAAATCACACTTATTTAAGATCTAGCCATAAGAGGCACTTTTTAGCCATTCAGACATGCTATGCAATGAATGCGTCACATTGTTCAGGAAGCAACTCACATGGAGCTGAAATGGATAGGATTACTAAGTGTGATTGTTACATTAAACTGTATTTTTAAGCACATAAAATCAGTAAGTTATTAATTAATTCCCTCTTTGTGGTTACTTAGGTCTGAAGAAAAAGAAAAAATACTCAACACAAAATTCAGTCCACCCTGGAATGATTTTGAGAACAATAAGAAAAACTGGACCTAAAACAATAACCCTCTTGCTTTGTGGGGGCCTCTTGTCTTCTGCATGGATTGCTATAGTTGATGGAAACTGACAGGTGTATTGTTTCTGAGAGCTATAAGCTCCATAATCATCAAGGGTGAAAGGCATAACGCTATTGCTAAGTAGGTTCAATTGGCTTTAGTTCTAAGTAATAGTGCACTGTGAATGCTATGAACACCTTTGAATCAGGTCTCCAGGCTCTAGCAATGACTGGCTGCTTAATCTAGCCTAAAGGAACATTTTTGAACTAATGAAAATTGCTTATAAAATATACTGTACCCACAGCTCTTTAATCAAAAAAGATGATAATATTTTTTGTAATAACCTATTAATTTAATTGGTCACGAAGCATAAAATACATCATTTAAATTTAATTGACCCAGAAACTAAGAAACAATATTTAAATTAACTAAGCTAGAAATTTCCATGATGAGGTAATAAGACTGTTGCATTCCAGAGTTCAATGGAATGTTTTCACAGCTAATTGTTAAAACTTTTTTTTTTAACTCATGCCCATAGAACACCAGTATAAATTGCATTTGGCCTAAACTAGGATTTCAAATAGTATGTTAAAGACAAGACCAAGGAAAGGCTATGAAATAACTGCTTATAATTCCAGAAACAAAGCAAAAAAAAATTTTTTTTTAAAGCAACACTATTAGGGATAATTTAGGAATTGAACAAGAACCTTGGTGTTCAAAACAGTTTTACTGGTCTGAACAAGAAATGCTATAATGCATTTTCTCTCCTCTAAAAAAGACAAGAGAATGAATCTGGGGCAGTTTTTTCCTAGGCTTACTTCACTAGGCCTGCCACTGAAGATTGCATTAATGATCTCTATTTTTGTATACTGAATAAGTCAAATCCATTTGTCACACTGCAAGTGATGGCATACTTAATTTGGATATAGTCAATTAGCCCGGGCTAAGCTCCATAGCCTGCTGTGCACACCTCTATTTTGTATTCTCCCTTTTTTCCATTGCCACACGTAATCCCATTATGATGGACAGACAAAGAGGAATAAACTAAAAAAAAAAAAAATGTTTGCAAAAAAAGGAAAAGTTTGGTTGAATGAATTGCAAAATATGCCTTAACGACCCTAAGTGAAGCTTGTGTTTGTTTTACCCCAAAAGAAGTCTCTGTTTCGCTTTTCGGTGTCTCGCAGGTTAGTGTAGAAATGTAACTCATGCATCAACTGTGGTTAGACAGATTTATGACACTTTGGGGACATGCTTTTTTCTCTCTTTGCACTGCTGCAGACTGCTTACATTTTGCAAATCAGTCTGTTGCTATGACAACTCGCTCCCCCCACCCCCACCTCCTGACTGTTTCTTGTTTGGTCATGTGGTCAGTACTGTATAATAGCAACACACAGGGTAAATGTACATCATACACAGTATCTATGAGCTTAAAAAGCTTCCTCAAAAGCCGAGGAGACAATGGAGGAAGCGAGAAACGAGGAGTTTAATGGAAAGGAATTGGAGAGGCATAAAAGCAATGGGCCAGGAGAACACGAGAGAGGGAGAGAGAAAAACGCAAGAAGAAAAATACACCTAGAACAAAGTGAGAACGAAGACCCCTCCCCCATTTGTACTTACTTCCCCCTTGCTTTTCGATTGGTTAACTAGATGAAGGTTACATGTAGTGCCACTGCCCCTCCATGCCCATATTCATGCCCATTCCACTCATAGGTCCTAGAAGGGAGATAAAAATCCAAGAAGAGGCCAGAAAATGAGCAAAGTCAACAGATAGTGCCAAAAGACCCTTTAAAAATACAGATTCCAGAGGGCAGAGAAAAAAAGGCCGAGATCTTCGCCGTGGGAAGATCCTCGATTCCTCTGAGTAATATCTTAGGTGCAGAGAGGACAGGCAAGGCAAGGCAGGCAGTTTGAGACAACAGCAAGAGAGGAGGAGGTGCTTTTAGAGGTTTACCTGTGCTGGCGGAGGGGGAGCACTTACACACCGGGGGAGCAACAATCACAGTGACACGATGTCCGTCTTACCTGGTGCTCTGATGCCCATGTGTTGTTGGCCATCCATTACGAAACCTCCCATTGGCTGTCCATCTGGGTTATAGGGTGTTCCTTGACTTACTATAAAAATGTAGAACATAGCTACTTACTACCGATTTTCATGGAGAGAGAGAGAGAGAAAGAGAAGAGCTAAGACAGAAAGAAGGAAGAGACAGAAAGAGAGAGACAGAGAGGAAGAAAGAGAATACACTGAACGGTATTTCTGCTCATTGATGTAAAGGCGTCACTTCAAAACTGGCCTAAAATTCTCCTTTATGATGCGGTAGCAGAGGGCTAGGACTAAAGGAGTGTCAAGGTTCTATTGACAGCTAAGCTTTAGAAACTTTTCTGTTTGGATTTTAATTTGGTGAACATATAATAGGTGTTGAAAGAAAAAAAAAAAGATCCAAAATGGATGAACATGACTAGACACGTTTGGGCTCAAAGGGATACTTAACATACTTTCAGAGACTGCTCTATTGAGATGAGAGAAGGCATTTTTTTTTTTTCCCGAGAAAAAGTGTAAGACCAACATCAACTTCGGGAAATGTGTTCCTGTTGATCTTACTGCTTTATCGTGATACTAAAACAAATCCTAAGCAAAGAAGGAAGATGCTTCTTGGAGGTTTAGCTCTAGAAGCGGAGATCTCATAGCAGTATCTGGTATTTTACGCTTCTCATATCAAGAGCTTGAAGAAAACAACAAAACAAAACAAAACAAAAAAACACACAGACACACCTTAAAACCCCCAAAGGATGGATTCGAATAGGGCCAGAGAACCCAGAACCTTGGATTTGTACCACTACCTGAATTCTACATTTTAACCGCACATTAAAAGCTGGCTTCAGAAGTAAACTGCCTTGGGTTATTAAAGCACATGAAGCTCTACCTCATTGAATGTCTTTGAACTTTACTGAGTCCCACAAGCGATCCTGACCCCTTTGCCCTTTTGACAGGTAATAAAGTTTACAGCAATTCCACACCAAGCCATGCACCAGGGAGTGGTCATAGTAGCAGAAAGAGCTGGGAAGGAAAACTCAAAAAAAAATATAACATTAATATATCGAATGTGTACAAAGAATCCTGTAACTGAGCATATAATTTAATCGTTATTTTTCTCTATTTGCTTTTTTTTTTCTCCTCCAAATATTTTAATGATGTTAAATTGATTAGTGTTGTTATGAAACGAGACTGGTTTAATTTTAATTGTCAATCACTCCCAGCACTCATTCCCAGTTTATTTACCAGGTAATGGACCTCCCGGTGAATGGCTTGAGGATGGTTTTCGCTTGCGTGACTTGAATACAGTTACTATGGGGGACTTGCCTGCTCGATTGGACTGGTCTATCATGGGCTGAACTATTCTTCTTCTAGCATTAATAAACCTGTAACAAAAGAGTAAAGTGAATCATTATTGCATGTTTTTGTCGCTTTGTCGCATTTTTTAAAGGAGAACGAAAAGAATGCAGCTATGGCCAAGGCTAGGATTTGGTTCCCTCCACTAGTCTATGTGCAGTTTCAAATGCTGCAAAACCTATAACCCCTGGTGACCTTTGAGCATACAGGCTTGGGGTTTCTGAGTTGATTTATGTTTGCCTGCTTTTACCACAGTTGGACACTTCCATTTCATCTTTTCATGGGGGAATTAGCAGAGTTTTCAGGAAACAATGCTAGCCACCACTCTTTTCAATTCAGAGGGGGAAAAATTGGTCTAGATAGGGAGATGTTCATAAGGGCATCTGTTACCTCTCCTAATTAGTGACATTTCTATCTTATGTTCTCTGGCCTCCTTTTACAATTTTTATCAAAACCTTCCCTACCTCTTGCAAACCTAATTCTATTTTAATGCCCACTATTAAGATAATGAACTGAGATGGCAGAACACCATCAAATGAGAGAATGTCTGGAGTTTTATCACCACTAACTCACACTGCTGGGGACTTCAGAGAAATGCATTCCTTGAAGAGATTTCTTGGTTTTTTTTTTTTTTTTTGCTCTTTATGCAAAGTCTGAGGTCAAGGCGAGGTCATAGCTATACAGTAATTGAACTTATAATCCTGCTTTCTCCAGCTAGTGCAGAAAATTTATAACAAACATCTTGTTAGAACATAATTATTGTGCTACTAGAAAAAAATGGCTAGTTATTTAAGAATAAAAAGTGGTTAAAATTTTGCTCTTCAAGATTATAATAGTGACATGTTAACTCTAAAGGTACTCTTAGAGTGCTAACTAAATGTGATAAAAATTGAAAACTGAATTCAAGGAATGAACAAGATACATTGGATTCTGAAATTGTAAATGCTTTCAATTCTCAACACAGTTTTGAATACATAAAAAATGAGCAGCACATAAAAATATACAATGAAAAGTTTAATAATGCACTATTAATAATTAAAGCTGCCACCATAGTCCAGTATGAATTCCAGTCTGTAATTCTGCTATTCATAATTCGTCCACCTCACAAGGGAAAATGGTACCTAAATAGAGAGCCATTACATCGACTGAACATATGTTTCTTAAAGTAGAAATTCATACTCCATGACACTTATGGTTTCCAAGTATCTTGGATCTTTTATGTTCTTTTATTTCCTGAAAAGTAATTAAAATAAAAATGAGAATGAAATCCAACTAAAATGTAATATTTTAGTGGGACAAACTTCTTCACTGGCAATATGTACTGTATCAATTCTTGTAAATATTGTCCCTGAACTGCTAATAAAAATATTTAAAACATAGATCTACAACAAATTGTGTTGCAAATCAGTTTATCATTATCTTGTATAAACCATGAAAATTGGAATCATGTGAGCAGAAGGTTAGATTAATTCTCCATTCTCATTATAAGCACAGGTGTAGCACAAACACCATGTGAAATAACTAATTAAAATGGGGGGAAAATCTGCTTTTTCATTAGCTATCTTAGGTGCATGACCAATTTGAAAATTATTTAATATTAATACTCTGCATATAGCAAAAGCAATTTTCATAGTCACTGACAAAAGTAATACAGTGAAGAAATAACCTATCTGTGGCATTGTTGGTAATCTATAAGCTGCTAGAGGGCAGGGATTTTGTCTGCCCAATTTACTTAATATATTACTTGGTCCACAGCTATCCATCCATAGCAAGTATTTAATAAATGTAATGTATAATGATGATTTATATCCCACCTATCTTTACTATGCTCCTAGCATTGGGAAGATTTTATTGATCAATTGGTTTTTATATAATTAATCCTAGGAATGCTCCTGTGAGGTGGGTAGGAAAAGTTATAAATATGTCCATTTCACAGTGGGTAGTGTCTAATGATTCATAAAAAAGTTGTATATGATAAAGTTGATGGTACCCATCAATAAATTACCTGAATGGTTTTTTCCAGTTTCTGCACTTACACAATTCACCTCCTTTTGTACCGACTGAATACAGGTGAAAATGGATTGAACTGGTAAGGATTGGTCCATTCCCATGACCATGGTGGCATCCTTAGTTTTCTATCCAACTGATAGAACCAACCTCAAAATCTCATGTTCCTACTGCCTTCTCCATTAATGTTATTTGCATTCAATCTTCAATTAATCTAACTGCAATTTAACATAAGTTCTAAACTCACAGGGTTCACAGATATGATGTAAGGTACATGCTGCCATGTTCTAAATAAGTACATAGATTGTTCAACATGACCATTTTAGCAAAGAAAACTATGCCTTTGTAATGGCCATTTTTTGAATGAA
Source organism: Gracilinanus agilis (assembly GCF_016433145.1). Lineage (NCBI taxonomy): Eukaryota > Metazoa > Chordata > Mammalia > Didelphimorphia > Didelphidae > Gracilinanus > Gracilinanus agilis. The sequence goes on along the minus strand of NC_058131.1, from coordinate 120,514,185 downwards.
CCTCTTCATTGAGAAACATTTCCCTCAAAATCGGAAAATTCTTCCAAATGTCTTTAATTTAATATGATATTGGTAAATACAAATAATTGTAATATTTACACTTCTATAAATAAATCATTCCTTGATCAATTGTCATTTTAAAAAAATGAAACCAGTAATTAAGCAAATAAATAGAAGGAACAGATTTGTTTCCTATGTGAAGCCATTAAATAAAACCCACAGTATCCCCAGACCTCTTTCACAACCATCATAAGAATTAACTTCTTTAACGCACAGTTTCTTAAACATTCTCATAGGTACTTTTTGTACTTAAGTACTGCTATAACACAATCATGGGTTTAGATCACTTCAGGGTGAATTCATATACAAAAACATTTTCCTTCTGGGCAAAGTAATAAAATGGCATTCTTGCTCCTCCCACTAGAAGTCAAACTGAGGTCAGCTCCCCATCCCTGTATCTGTTTAAATAAACTGGTCCAGCTGTTTGTTTCCAAAATGCCCTTTAACCTTCTGTCTCATCCTCCCTGCCTTTGTAACAGAATGCTTTCCTTTGCATTGGGGTAGCCTCTTAAGCTACCACAAATTTTTTTAAAACCAAACAACAAAAAACTTCCTTAAAGTTTTCTTTTTATGAGCCCAATTAATGTTAGTTTATAAACATCAACAAATTCTTATGCTTCCTTGTTCTCCTTGGGGATAGAGGAGAAACTCAACAGAGTACCTTTTTCCAAGCTTACACATATAGCTCTTAATTAAGACAGTTCACAGATGTTTATGTGTAGTGGTACCCATGCATATGAAGACATTTTGTCATGTGAACCCAGGAATAAACTCTACTCATCAATAGAGGAAAATAGAGTCTGGTGCAGTGACTCCTCTCTGCCCCAACTGAATAAGCAATAAAGTAATAGTTGGAAACAAAAGTGTCATAAATTAATTTATAGCCACAAATATACATAAAAACATCACTCACTCTAAGTGTGAGTTTCCCATGCTACCTCTCTCTTGTTGTGAAGTTCTACAGGTTAGAAAACTTAGAGAAAAAAATCAAAGAAACTTAATTCCATATGTTTTATAGTTTATGTTCATACTATATTCTCAGTCGACCCCAGGTCCCCAAATCCAGAACTCGTTAGTTTTGCTTAAAGAGGCTGCCATATTTAGGAACTGGCTATGGGCATGTATTGTTTGTTCCTAAAAGTTCACAGTGGATAGTGATGCGGTGAGTAGCCAGAACCAAATCAGATGCTTTAAAAGCAGGCTTCTTTGACAAACTATTTGCTTGTGAACCAGCTATTCACATATTGACTATTCACAAACTGAATAACTTGAATGTCAAAATGGGCTTTCTTTGAGAAAAAAATCTCAAAGTACTTATTTTCACTTTTAAAAACTCACTTTGTGAAACTGGGACAAATGATATAAAATAATTAGATTCTCTAAACATTCTGAACCAGAGAAGAACTTGTTTGCTTCCCTCCGTTTATACTATTATGGCTCAGATTCTCTTCCTAAAATAAAACACAAAGCCAAACAAAATGCATAAATAACAAATTAGTTAGGTTTATAAATTCACTCATGTCAAAGTCGGTTCATATATGATCCTTTTTACTTAGTGATCATTTAAAAGAATTATATCTTATGGCATGTGTGTATGTATGTGTGTGTATTCTATGCTAGGTAAAGATAAAAAAAATTCTTTTTAAAAATAGCTTATGCAACTTAATGGAGAGATTGCTGGAGTCGGAGTCAAGAGTATCTGGGTTCAGATTTTGGCTCTGATAAGTCTCAGTTGGGTGACTATTAACAAATCAGTTCGTATCTCTGAGCCTCAGTTGTCTGATCTGTTAAATTGTGAATAATACCTTATTGGGTGTTATGAGGATCAAATAACATAACATATGTAAAGTATTCTCAGAGTACTATATGAATATCAACTGTAATAAAGTTGAAAAATTCCACAGTCTCTGCTTTCAAGGAGTTGGAGGTTGTAAATTGGGTAAGATCTCAAAGATATCAGATTTAATACCTTCTGGAAAAAAATCCATTTTATATAGTAAAGGTGACTGGTAAAATATACCTCTTAGTTTGCACATCAAAGGGAAAAATGGACTTTAAGCAGCAGAAATTTCTGACCAAAGTAAAAATCCATTTTTAAGTAAAGAGGTAAAGTAGATATATAGTTGGCCTCAGATGAATAAGATACTAAAATAGGCAATCAAGATATCAACATAACAGAAATTTCTTTGGGTCTTTGTCCTTAAGGGGCTTACAATCTAGCTAGGGAAGACAGCACATATATGATATACACATATGCATTCATTCCATATATGACATACAGACATATTCATGTATAACATGCATGTATGCACACAATAAATACAAAGTAATCGGGAGGGGTAGGTATTGGCAACTATGGGAAATAGGAAATTAGAATATAGTGCTTGAGTTAAATCTTGAAATACTCTAAGGATCCTAAGAAGTAAAGGTGAAAAGGCATAGAGGACAGCCAGGTACAAAGGCATGGAAATGGGACATAGAATACCAAGGATAAGAAACAACCAGAAGGCTTGATATTGTAATGTATGTCTGCAATCCCATCAATTTGGAAGACTGAGGTTGGCGGATCACTTAAGTCTGGGAGTTCTGAGCTTCAGTGGAACTAAAGCCAATCAAGTGTTCACATTAAATCTACCACCAATATGGTGGGCTCCTGGAATGAGGGAACCATGAAGCTGCCTAAGGATCAGTAAAGTAGGTCAAAACTTCCAATGAATACTTGATACTTTTCCAGTCTGGACAAGGTAAAGAAGGAAGAAAGAAAGAAAGGAAATGAGAAACAATAAGAAGGCCAATTTTGCCATATTGGAATATATGTGAACGAGAAAAATGTTTAATTATTAATCAATAATTGTTAAGCACCTATTACATGCCAGGCATTATGCTTGGTCCTGCCAATAACAAATATAAAGAACGAAATAATCCCTTTATACAAAGTGTTTTTGTACTAAATTGGATAGAAAGGGGCTGGATTCCTGTGCCAAATAAGAGTTAATATAAGGGCTTCCAAAAGCTATTAAAGCTTATAACTATACTAAGACTTTGGGGACACCTTGTATTTGATTTTTTTAGGAAATAGACAGCCTCTTGAGTTACTACTTTAATTTTTTCCCAGTGCTCATTCAATATTTCTTTTCTTAAAAATCTTTCTGTTTTTGATCATATGCATAATTTTCTAATCAAGGCCCAGTGATGTAGCTGTCTGAACTTGACCTTTGGTTTCTAGTTCATACTTCCCATTTTGCTCTATTCACATTCAATGCTTGGATACCTAACTTTTGTTTCTTCTAAGAATAAGCAGGGATAAGGATAATCTTTTCATTTTTGAAGCAATTAAAAAAACAGTATTTAACCTTGGTTACACATCCAACCACAAGGTATGTTTTCCTAGTTTTATATTCCATGACAGATGACATCTTTCATAAATATCTGCTCTTTTCATACCTCTTCTCAGGGTACCTTTTAAGATCCTTTTGTGATCTTCGCTGATGTTGATAAGTGAATCATACTTTCAAAATTGTTTTTATGATTCTTAAATAAATTCTGTTTTATTGGGTTGTATATATATACACACACACACAATATATATACAATACACAACCCAATTGATATATATATATATATATATCAAGAAGCCAGTTTAGCCTTTAGGCTTCTTGATATACTTCCTCCAAGCTTTTTTGTTTTTAAAGATATATTTTTATTGGGTGTGTCCTACCTTACTCATTCAACCTTCTCTAAGAAAAAAAAAATCCCAACACTCCCAGTCTCCAGTTGCTCACAGGATTTCGTACACTATTCCATATAATTTCACATAAATGTGTGTGTGAGAGACAGACAGAAAGACAGACAGACAGAGAGGAGGATGGGTGAAGGAGTTTCATCAGAATTGTTGTTATTAAGTCTTGAGAACCTCAACATCTCAATCGTTTTGAAACATCATAATATACCTGATGATTCTTGACTTATGAAATCTAAGAAAACACATTATTTCTATGCCATGAAAGGAAATATTACTGTTAGAGTTTTTGTTTTATACCATCTTTCACTCCAGAAAGTATCATTTAGGGTTAATTGTTCTTTATAACTACAATTACACATATTTACATACACTAATAAAATACACCTCCATACATTCTTTAGTAAGGATGCAAATAAGTTACCAACAACAAAATTAAAGCCTGCAAAATGATGTGTATAAGTATTAAAATAATATTTCAGAAAGCAATACCATATATTCTTCAGTCACTACTAAAATAAATACTCTCTTTAGGAAAAGTTTTCACTCTTACTTCAAATACAAATGTTCTCTTATGTGAAAACAAGAAAAAATAAGCCTCAAGAACTGCTGAAGTTACTAAAAAACTTTTTATTTTAAAATTAGTTAACACACTTAATGACCCATAACTAGCAGGCATTATCATCCAAGTTTTCTGTACTCCCTTTCTTTGTGAAATAGGGCTTCAAGACACTCAAGAAGGTTGACTCAATCTCAAGTCAAACCTTATGAAATCATGTTTTTGGCAACATTTCTAGCTTCCTAATATCCTCCAAACTTCAGACAGTTCCAAGACTGTAATACATCACTGACAATGCTGGAGGGAGATTTGAGGGGGAGAAGAGATAGGAGGGGTTGGAGGTGGGGCACAATGAAAGAAAGCAGGAGGGAGAGAAAGAGGAAAAGAAGATATGTTCTACTACTCACTCACTTTAGAAATACAGTACTAGAATTTACTCAGATCACAGACAATCCATCAATCAGAGATATATAAGATGATTTCCCTTGAAGCTCAGTTTTGCTTCTTTGGCATTAATGGAATCAAGTATTTAGCAAATTATCATAGGGAAGAGTAGAATTATGTCAGACAATAAAGAAAATTAGTTACGTGTGAAATGCTCAGCCAGACAATGAATTTTTGAAAAGAACTAAACTACTGACACATTTGATGCAAAGTCATTTTAAAAATACTTATACTGCTCTTCATTTTGGGTTTTGAAACCTTAACTCTTTTATTACCTCATATTATGCATCTTACTTGAAAGCAAGATTAAAAACATTTTATTCTTGAAATCAAATCCTTCTAATTAATCTTTTTTCTTTTTTCTATATAGGAAATCAGGCTAGCTCTTATTTTTTTAATAGTGGGGACCCTTCTTAACAATGCTTCTTTTCCCCTCTTTCTACCATCATTTGGAAACAGAGGTGAGAGTGGCTAAAAAGCATTGATAATAAGTATATATAATAAAATCACTTATAATAATGGAATATATTTTATCTGAAAGCATGCCCAAGTATTACTTTGGAATTTAGAAGAAATAATTATATGTAGGTTCCATATGAGAAAAAAAACACCTCGTGAACTGTAACACTGAAGTTTTTCTTAGTATAATGTATTAGCAATTTAGACACTAACTGTATTAGTAAAGTACTGAATTTTTCTCTTACAGAAAATATTCTAATAAAACAATTGAAACCAAAATTTTGTCCTTAGCTTTCTGCTCGTGACTGTACAATATCTCCTTTAGCAAACACATTTACTTCCACCATTTCACTTACCACTTCTTCTTTGTGTATAAGCTCTCTAAGTTTGTCACTCCAACTCCTCTAATTGCCTAATGAAATCTTTACCTGAGTCTGATGAGACCCTCAAACTCAACATGTACAAAACTGAGGTTCTCTCTTTCCCTCCTAAACCTGTTCTGTTCTCCTTATGATATCACTCATTTCTGTCAGTGGTACCACCAGTCAATCTGTATCTCAATGTCAAGTCCATGATATCTTTGACCCTTCTTTTCCTCTCACTTCTCATATTCAATCATTTACCACTTAATTTTATCTCTATCATGTCTTTTACATTCACCCCACCATTCGCCTCTCCTTCTACCTTCACCACCCTCATTAGCGTCCTCATTACTATCCATTTGGACTAGAGTAATATCCTCCTAACAGGTCTTCCCATTTCCACTCTCTTTGTCTTCCAATCCATCCTATACTACTGCTAGAGAAATCTTCATTATGCATCGATATCTTCATGTCTCTCCTCTGCTTAAACTCTTCAATGGCTCTGTATTGTACAGATTAACTATAAATCCCCCTCATAATTCAGTCCTTTTCCATACTTATATTATTGCACTATATATGCTATATATTCTGATCAAATGGTTTGAGGAATTCATGTTTTATCTCTTACACATCTCTTGAAGTCTTCTTTACTCTTTTCCCCCTGTGGATTCCTCTCTACCTTTAAAGGCTAATTTAAAAAGGCAATATTGCTTAATGGATAGAGCACTGGATTTGGAGTCACAATGAGTTAGGTTCAAATACTGTCTCAAGCTCTAATAGCTACTTGTTGTGGTTAAGCTTTTTCAATTGAATACTACTCTTCTTGACCCCATCTGGGGTTTTCTTGTCAAATATTGGAGTGGTTTACCATTTTCTTCTCCAGCTCATTTCACAGATGAAGAAACTAAGGCAGAGTTAGGTGATTTACCCAAGGTCACACAACTACTAATTATCTAAAGTCATAATGGAATTCAGAAAGAGAAATCTTCCTGACTCCAGGTCCAGTACTCTATCCATTGCACCACCTAACTGCCCACATCTTATTAGTTATCTGACCCTATAAATCACTTAACTTTCTTGAGCTGAAAAATGAGGAGGCTGGACTCAACAGTCTCTAAGGTCTCTTCCACATTTAAATCAGTGATCTTGTGATCACACACCACCTTCTCCAAGAAGTTTATGGCTCTAAAGTTTAAAGACACCTCAAAGGCTGTAGAATCTAACCCTTTCACTTGAAGATAAGGATACTGAGGTCCAAAGAACCCCAGTGACTCATCCTGGGTTATATGGACAGAATTTGAACCCAGCTCCTTTGACTTCTGAGGCAGTATTCTTTCTACTGTATCACAATACTTTTCAATCTTCCTTGATCTCCCATATTTGCAAGGGCCTTTCTGCATGTATATAGAAGAGTATTTCATTTTGAATCTATAGGAAAAATAATAACAATGACTGACATTTATATAGTGCTCTATGTTTTGTGAGATACTAATAGCTGAGGTTAATTCTTCTGATTAAAGTAAAATCTCACTTGATCCTTATAATTACCTTGTGAGGTACATATCAGGGGCATTATTGTTCCTATGTTATATATGAAAAAGTCAAATTTCAGAGAACTTAACTGACTTGCCCATAGAGACATAACTAGTAAGGGCTAGAAGCATAATTTTATAATATAAGTTCAGGACTTCCCTGTCTACCATATTGCCTTTCCAATGAACATATTGTGTATTATTATGTCTTACAAATCTAGTCTCCTGATTTAACTCTAAATAATATCCAAGAATATAGTATCATACCTTACTTAATCCAATATCCCAAGTTATGTCTGGTCACAATTAAGAATAATATCACTAATTCCATCCCTCCTTTTTATATGTTTTCTTTTTCTTAATTCACACCAAAATAATTAGTCAAATTCATTAGTGTTAATCTGGTAGATTCATAATATAGTAAATCAAGTAGGAATATCAGACAGCTTCTGGTCCAATCCCTTTCCCCTACAGATTGCAAAACTAAGCCCAAGAGAGGTGAAATACCAATGTTTTTCACAGTGTGCCTGCCTATACCTTAGCTTAGAAACTAAGCTAATAGTGACAGGATCTAGATTGGAATCCAGTTCTCTTGACTCATTACATGGAGTTTCACAAGCTTAGTCAAAACCTGCTGTCAAGACCACATGCACATCTGCCTCCTAACTTTTCCCCTCAAATGCATGGCTTTGAGAATATCCAGTCCAAAAATAGCTTCCCTCACTAAATAATATAGTTCCCATTTTTATAACCCTTCCAAGTTTACAAAGCAACAGCCATGTGAGGAAGAGAGTTTGAGTAGAATCATCCCCATTTTATACAGGTTTGGAAACTGATCTGTCTGCCAAATTTTACCTAAAGTGATAGAGCTAGCAGATTGCTCCAGGACTCAAACCTAGCTTGTCTGATTCCAAGTTCCTTCTGCCAAAACACGTTTCTTCTTAGCTAAATGCAACTTAGCCAGGAAAGCTAGAATCTATCTGTTTTGGCTGTCCGAGGTAAAGCTCCTCAGACTACTCAGCTCCAATATGTTTTCTATTTTACCATGATTATTATTCTAAATCATTTGCCACGACTTTTCCCCAAACGTACACATGCTTCCCCCCTCAAAGCACAGGAAAATTCTGTTTCTTCCTCTTCAAAAAAAAAATCACAAAATTTGAGAGCTGAAATGCCCAGAGGATTTATTTACTCCAAAAGCCAACCAAGAATTCTCTCTCCCTAGCCTCCCCACCAAAGTAGGCATTTAGCCATTGCTCAAGACCTCTGAAATAGAGAGTGCAGACACCTGACTACATCTCCAGTGAAGAGTTATCTTACTGGCTTTATTTGTGAATAACTTGATTATCCGTTCTTAATGAAATAGCTAACAGAAGACAAACAAAATCTCCAGAATAAGCTATTGCAAAGATGTGAAATGTTGACTTAATTGGTTCCTCATGCTAGTTATTTATTCTATAGAGGACAATTTTCCAAACCAATTTGGCCATGGGATACTTTAAAGTTGAACATATTGAAAATCCATAAATATAGGTAGGATTTCCTAGAAGTATAAGCACCCAGAAGGGAGGTGGGCTAGGTATATTTTGAAGTAAAATATAATAAATTTAGCTTAATTTCCTCCTGAAAATTACTCACATATACAAATTCATATATTTGATAAAAACCCAAAATATTACTGTTGCTTAAGGAGCTCAGGCTATGGGAAGAAGTTTTTCCAAAGTTAAATAAAAAACCTGGATTTAGAGTCAGGGAGGATTATTTTTAAATTCCAGCCCTGCCAAATGGCTGTGTGATCTTAGGAGATTCACTTAACCTTTCTGAGCTTCAACTTTCCCATCTGCAAAATGAGAATTTTAGACTATATATTCTGTAAAAGACTTTCTTTCCTAGGTCTAAATCCTATGACCTCCTTTTCAGTGCTACACACTCCTCACTTTTTTTTTTTTTTTTGGCATTAAAGGTTTTTGTTTCTATTCTCAAAGTGTCCAGTGTCTACCTAGTTCTGCAAGGTCAATTCCTCAAGTTCACCAAGATAGCATCTTTTTAATCCAAGGCCAAACCCTTTTCCTCACAGTAGCCATCATCTCACTGTCTTGGCTAAGTCCCACTTAGGCAGGCCCCTATGGCTACCTGGTACCCCCTTGTACCATGTGATGCAATCAAAGATAAAAGGTCTGTTCCTTATACTAGAAACATTGCTATGCAACCTTTACCTCAAGCAGATTTACTTCTCAACTTGTATAAACCCTTCCTCCGAGAAGAAAGAGCCTTCTGTCTTCCTGTGTATTTTTTAACATCATCATTACTAATGACTTGTATATATCCACCTCCAGAGAAAAAAATATATTATTTAATATAAACATCTATCTTTTTGTTCAATAATGCCTTCTGTAGTTTGGGGAGAGAAAAGAGTGAGAGTCACTTGGGAATTTTAATGTTAACAAATAAAATGTAAAAATATGTAATAATTACTAATATCAAATTTTTTCACATGCCCCCTTGTTATATTTCTCAAAGTACCCTAGTTCCATTGAATAAAGCTTAGAATATAACTTTATAAATAATATCTTTATTTCTGGAGGTAGAATGGAATATGAACGTGTTATTTATCCTAATAGCTATAAATTTCAATAGAAATGCAAAGTATGCAGTGAGAAAATGTCATTTTTATACTTTGTTCTGTTAATGAAGGCAAGTTATTATAATAGCCTGACTCTTCCCTTTATATTTCAAAACAACAGATAGGATCATATCTAGAACTGGGCTATCTTGTCCTTCCCTGCCACACACACCCTTCTCTGTTTTACAAATGAAGAATCTGAAGTTTAGGCAGGTCAAGTGATTTCTCCAAGGACATAAAAACAAAAAAGAAAACTAGAATTTGAACTCAAGCTCTTGGATTCCAGAGACAGTTTCCTTTCCACTGTACCACAATATATCATTTTCTCTTTCTGATGAACATGACATCCTAGCAATTTTTGGCCATGGAAATACCTTTCCCCTCTTCTCTGGTCAGATAAGGTCTTTCCAATTTCTCTTCAAATATAATCTTCATCCCACCATTCCTCAATACACAACCAGGATGCATTCTTTGTCCCCTTTCCTAGATCCCTGGATTTTTCCCCATCCCCTCTTCTCTTTTGTATAAAACTTAACTTTTGTTGTCATAACCCTTATGTCAACAATGACCCAAGAAATGGATCAAACAGATGTGGTTGTGGGGAAGCAGGCATTGTAATCTGTCCAGCAGCTCATGTCCCAGGAACTAACAAACAGCTGCCCTGTAGCAATCAACTCCACTTCATTAGCCTTTTCTAGATCTGAACTAATTTTTTATTTTCTGAGTAGATTTCAAAAATTTTATTCGCTGTTTATAATTTTAATTCTCGAGGAATGCTATTTTTAGAAACTACTGATTTCAAAAATTCAATATTAAGCCCAATCCCACTTCTGAAAAGAGATTAAAATCACTCTAGGGCTATTGGAATTAAGTTTCACTCCCAGGGTCAATAATTTCTTAGGCACCTTGAAACAAAAGACTTAACGTGCCTTAGGAAAGTAAAGAGTTGTCCCCTTCCTTATCCATGGAATCTCATATTTTTAGACTATTGTTCCCTTAGTAACCTCCAGTTAAGAAGATGGAAAGGAAAAGGAAACCTGACTATCGATAGGATGAGTAAAGAAAGAAAGGGTTTGTTTTCTTCCTATTTCAGATTTTTTTTTATTAGATTAGGAGTAGAACTAATTTTAAAGACTGGTTAGACTTCTGGGTCATACAGATATGCACACAACCCTCAAAAGACAATAATGACATTTGAGGCAGAACAACATGACAAAATCTCAGCTGTTGTGCCTAAGACTGGAGCAGGACATTGTTTGGTTTGGTATGGCATTATTTCTGACTGAATCATTTTGAGGTTAAAATATTGTTTTTTGCTTTTTTTAAAAAAAAAAAAAGGTCTTATTCTCCCATCTGAAAAAGAAAAATCCTAAACTGACACGGAAAGCCAAAGCTCAATTTAACAGGAGCATCCCGGGTTGGAGCCAGCACAGCCTTGGCCCTCACAGATACTTCCTTCCCCTATGCCTCTGGCTCCATTTCATTTTTGAGAAGAGAAAATTGTTTTATCCAACAAGGAGGCAACATTTGCCCCATTTTTAATATTTCAGTCTGACTTTTTAACCACTCAAAAATGCAGTTTGTTTTATGTAGGCGCAGCCTGAAGCAAGTTTATGATGGAAGTGAGAGAGAGGGTCTCTGAGGGCATGGTTCTCAGCTTGTTGGTGCTTCAGTTCTCAGTGGTTAATCACTATACACCAGCCTCAGCAACTGTTGACACAAAATAGGTGGAGATCAGGTCTGTGCAAGCAGAAAATACCAGAAAGGCAAACTATATGTAAACACACTTCAGACAGATTTGACAAGAATAGACCTAAACCTGACTTGCTAGGAAACAGTGAATTCCCCTTTCTGCTAGGGCTGTTTCCCCTAAGACAAATTTCTTTTCAAAAGAAAAATAGTAACATTTTAGTACTGAAATGTGTTTACAAAAGGCACCCGAGCTGTTTGTCCGTTTGATTCACATAGGGAGAGCCTAGAATATGCTCCTACATGCAGAACTGGTGTAACGTAATCAAGTCCTTCCACTCCAACTTGGAGTTGAGCCAATTTTTTTAAAAAAAATGAAACTCAAAAGTTATTTTTTTCTGACCCATAAAACTTATTCAAAGGAGCAAATGTATAACATTTAAATAGTCTTTTAATCTGACACCTGACAACCCATTAGTTATAGATTATTAATGCATCGATGAAAAAAAGTTTGTCAGGTACAAAATTACTCTAGAAAGATTGAATGCCTGAGGAAAAAACAAATTTTGCTACACAATAACTTTGGAAATATCAAGCCTATTATCTGTCATGCTCTTCTCACAGAAACATATAGAAAACGGCTAAAAGAGCGACTGATTTATGTTTATTAGCAAGTTTAAAATGATACAGCATGTTTTTTTTCATGTCCTGTGATTGTATTTAATTTAAACCAGCATATATTTAATAGTCAATGATTTGCTTGTTTGAGATGTAGAAAAGTATTTTTTAAAATAGATTTTCCTGTTGACCTTCTATCTTCCAAGGGCGTGAGTGCTTTACTTCTGGGCAACCTAAATTAGATTCAATCAGGCAGTGAGGTGGTGCATTGAATAGAGTGCTGGATTTGGAGACAGTGTAAACCTAAATTCAAATCCAACTTCAGACTCTTAGTAGCTGTGTGACCACTTATCCTCTGTCTACCTAAGTTTCCTTATCTGTAAACACGAAAATAGTAATAATAGCACTTACCTCCCAGGGTTGTTGTGAGGATAAAATGAAACATTTGTAAAATGCTTTGCAAATCTTGAAAGTGCCATATAAATGTTAGCTGACATGAATGTCCACTAGCACCAAACATACTTTATCCTAATGTTTTTGATTTCCCATTTCTCCTCTTTCTTGCAGTTTTCATCTTTTCCCCAAATTATATAGAATCAGAGGATTTGGAATTAGAGAGGGATCTTAGGGTTCTCCTTTTACAAATTAGAACTTAGAAACCGAATCTGAGTGACTTAGTCCATCACAAAGTTTAACTAGAACTCGGGTCTTCTCTTTGCTTCCCACCCACTGTACTTTTCACCAGGTATTAGTTCCTCCCCTTGGGCTCTCTTTGAAATATATTTTTGTCCAGCAACTTGAAAGAGACTTTGTAACTAAGGCCTTAAAATGACCGACTCTGTAAACGACCAGTCTCTCTAAGTGGGATCTCCTCAACCTTAATTTCTCTCTTCCTTCTTGAAATGTGATAGTTCTTTCTTCACTGATGCTTGCCACATTTTACTCAGCAAATACAGTCAAATGAAAATGAAAGAGATTAGATATTTGTAATTGAGAAGACTAGGGGTTTTGAGAATAACAAACCTAAGGAATAGTGTGTTGTTATAAGAGGCAGCTGCTGACCTTAAAACCCAGTGCATATTGCTCCAGGTAGTCCATTGACTTTCACCTTGACTTACCAGGGATCATACTTATTTTTGACATACATGACATAGAGTGAATCAGTCTCCCAACTAACCCAGCCCAATATCTCTTTTGAGATGCAGCTCACCCTGGGACCCTTGAAGTCAATCAGTTCTCAAAGTACTCTAATAATTAAAGAAGTTCCTCCCGCCCATTTAGAGGTCTGTGGTCTTGGGCTGTCTTAACCAAGTTGTAGAAGGCAGCAGAGAAAACCAGGCAGTTGGACAATGCTGTAGACAAACAAATCTATTTCTTATCTCTCACTGAACCCTTCCTCCTCTCCAGTTAGACTGTAAGGCCTCAGGGACAAAAAAGGAGAAGGATTCTTTATCCACCATGGTTCAGGAACACCCACCACCTTTTGATGAGGGGTCTTCAGGTGCTTCAGAGTTTTAATGAAGTGATCTGCACAGTGGAGAAAAGCCCCTCTGTAAACTTGCAATGTAAAAATAGACAACTGAGTACAACTTTAACTGGCTATGCAACCGTTTTCAAAGAGGATTGTTTTACTGGAAATTTTAAAATCTGCAGACAAAAGCAGTGTCTTATGATGAACTCCTAAGATTCTCTGACATGACAATACCTGATGGTTTCTAAATTCACAGCTCTTCTCCCTGCGAGCTATTTGCTCAGCTTTTCTAATAATACCTTGGTTTCTGGCAGCTCTCCAGGACTGTCTCAGGCAATATGCAAGCTAAACATTTTTTGACTGATTTCAATATTTTTTTATGAGTAACTAGACAGCATTTTATCTAGTGAGCATTACTGATTGCTGTAATCTAAGCACAGAGCAAGAGACTGTAAACATAATGTTATTATTACAATTGACATTCAAGGTGAAAGGCATAACAATTAGCTAAGACTCAGTGGAAAAAATTAAATGAAATGTGTTTGGGGCTATTCTCTCTATTTTCCTCTTTTTGAAAATAAGGCACCTGTTACTCTTATTTGTTCAGTTAGAAAAACCTAATTCAAATTTAGGTTACGTAAGTTCCTAAGGATACAAAAACTCAGATCACCTGCTTAACAAAATTACTTTTTGTGCACTTGCTCTATCCTTGGATAATTCCCAGATATGGAAGGTTGACTAGATCTCACTTTCACTTTCTTGTTGAATAACAAACATATTACACAGTACTTCTTACATGGTATGCTTTTTTTCCTACATGCTTTCCTTGCTTTTCTGTCATGTGTCTGCTTAACTTTATTGACAAAACAATCTATGGTTAATGTTTAAACAGCATCTGTAAATGTATTATTAAATTATAGCAAGAAGAAAAAGCAGAACAATTCAGTGGAACCCCATGACCCTTGATTGATTTTTGGATCACAGAAGTTGAAGGGATAATTTGTGAATGTTTTAACATTTACAACTAAACAGGCACCTACAGTTACTGGATCTCTGATGACTTATAAAAGTATTTCATAGATTATTGCAATGATTCAAAAAGAAATCTGATCTTTACTAGTTTGAACTGTTTACGATAATAAAAGGGATTCTATTTTCTTAAAACAAACTCCCATTCTACCTGCCAGTAGTATAAAACTACTAAAGATAACATACTTTTTACTGGTAATAAATGGGAAGCAATGCCTGAATGCTCCGCCGTTCTGAAAGCAGTAAATGAAGGAACTTAGGAAATCTGGTATGAGCACGAAATCTGCGAACTGTGCCAGAGTAGAAGCTCCCATACAATGACATCTCAGACGGTAAGATGCTAGGTAGAATTTTATATACATATTGATAGAGAGTAATTTTCTCTCCACACACAGACTGTATTTCACATGTGATAGACTTTTACACATAAAAACCACATTGCCTACTCAGAGCATAAAGAAATAATCTTTTAACATCATTTCCTTAATGGCAGGGGGTTTGGCTGGAGACGTAGTAAACAAGGGAACTGTAAAGATGGTTCAGTATACTCTGGACTAGATCTCTGCTGAGTTAGTAAGTGATTGAATCACACTTGCTGAATGGTCCAATCATAGACTCCAACTTTTTATTACAAGAAACACCTTTATCTTCTACTCTCTTCCTTGAATTCTCCCGTCTACCACATTGGTACAAATAACCTGTATATGTGTACTAGCGTTATATATGTGCATATATATGTGGGTAAATCATACTGGTACAATATAGATTTATACACACACACGCACACAAATATACACATTTTATTGGTGATGGTGAATTGTTTTTCAGACGAGTCTGACTCTTCTTGACTTCATCTGGGGTCTTTGTGAAAAAGATCCTGAAGGGGTTTGCCATTTCCTTTTCCAGTGCAGGGGAAACTGAGGCAAACAAGGTTAAATGATTTGCCCAGGGTATCATAACTAGTAAGTGTCTGAGGCCAAACTGGAACTCTGGAAGATGAGTCTTTCTGATGGCAGGCTTGATATTTCAATCCTCTGTTCCATCAAGCTACACACACACACACACACACACACACACACACACACACACACAGGCATACGCATGTCTATATATGGCATTTTATTTTACTATTCTACAATCAAAGTTTGCATTTTGAAAGGTACCATTAGCCACCAGAGGAGTTCTGTATAGATTCAATATTTTCTCTGCTTTCCTATGAACATTCTGCTTAAATAGTTCTAAGGGGTTTGAAAACACTACTCCATCATCCTAAAATCACATTTTATTTAAATTAAAATGATAAAAAGCTTAGGTATATTAATGAATAAAACAAACTCCTAGCTTAATATTTAATAACCTTTCTCTGCTTGTACAAGTCTGCCAACTTAAAAAAAAGGTAAAAATAAAGCTATCATTGATCATCTTTTGATTGATTACCACATAATGGGAGGAGGGAGTCTGAGGAAAGGAGAAACATATATATGCTATTTTTAGGCTGTAAGTATCTATTTCAAAAAATGTTTTTCATGGTGGTAAGGTAAGGCCTATACTCACACTAGATATAGTCAAGAATTTAGTAAGTATCACATTAATTGCAATAAAAATACATTTTTTGTCTGAAATTTTAATTTTAGCTGCCTCAGTTCTCATAAAATTTGCTAGTATAGATGTGGGCCAAGATTTGTGTTTGGTAAATTTTACAATCTATAAATCATATCTCAAATTACAGTAACAACTACCCATGAATCTTTTGGGGTACTTTCCTCTTTGAGTAGTGCTCTAGGCAGAAAGCAGTAGCTTATAAAGTTATTTTACTTTTGCTCCAGTTTTTTCTTGTATTTGAACATTTCCTATTGCTTTTTATTGTGCATTCCATTCTCTTCAGCCTAAGAACAAGTATTAACCAAGAGAAGAAAAACAAGATTTTGAGTTCTGAGAATTCATATTTAAACAGTGCTTTATGGTATATGATGTACTTTCCTCCTAACAACTCTATGAAGTTAGTATTGCAATTATCAGTATTCCCAAATAATAGAGGAGAAAACTGAAATTCTGAGAGATAGGTAACAGCCCATGATCATCTAGATAGGTATAAATATTTAGAGCCAGAATATTAACTTCTCTTAGCTAGGTATATTTGTAAGGAATTTAAAGTAGGTCTTACAAAAAAAAACTAAAGGAAGGCTGAAAGAAATAGAATATCTTTATTTTTTAGTTCCTAAATTAACATTTTTTATTAGAAACTCAGAATTTCTATTCTGGGCTAATGATCTGACATGCATTTATATTTTTCTTGCATATTATATGTATTCTCATATGCTATGTTGCTGCCAATAATTTATGACTGATCTGTACCCAGGCTGCCCTTCAGCATTTTATTTAATCTCTGCGACTGTGATTTATAATGAATCATCATTACTATAAAAAACGTACATGTGTGTTAAAGAAGTTTTCAGGAATCTAAGAGGGAAGGCAAAAAATTTAGAAAGTTGTCACTGCATAACATGATGGCAAATTGATGAAAAACTACTATAAAATCTATATTTTGCCAGAAGTAAGCAACTTGGGTTCTCTTTTAGATAAATATTCTATCCATGACCAAATTTTTAAGATGCCAGAAACCTTTTACATTCTCCCTTATCATTAAGGGAAAACAAAAACTCTTTATTGGTTATTTTCCTTTTTAGTCTATGAATGTGATATGATTATACATTCAGTCTTATCATCAGTCTCTTTAGTATCCTCGCTGGATGTTTTCATTTTCATATTATGGAACTTTTAAAATCAAAACCAAACAGTAGAATGTCCCTTTTTACCAAACATGAGTAAAAACATTCCTGTTCTACTAGTCAAATTCAAGTGATTTGAAGAAAATTCTATAAACAATGCATTTATATTTGAAGCAACTGTCAAACTCGGGACAATGACATAAAAACAAGCCAAATTTATGTGACTTCTATAAATATATCATATTTACACAGAGAAAACACTAATAATAGGAAGATGCTAGATTCATTTTCTTAAAGTAAAATCAAAATAATTTTTCACATGCTTAAAGTAACTTGTTTAAAAGTTAAGATCACAGTGAAATTGACAGTATAAGATATTTGTACTTCAAAAATTTATTTCACAACTTTTTTTAAATAATCTACAACTTTTGGAAATCACATAAGAACTTTTGTCCATGCCTCTTTTTCCAATGATAGAATTATAAACAAAAATACATTAAAGGAACTTTTTTATTAGATTCATGATTCTTAACTTGATCTGGAGAATGGAAGGAAAAAAAAAAAACAACCTTTTGCAGCATTTCTATAGAGTTGAGGAAAATGGCACTGGTAACTTTCTCAGATTCACTAAAAACCTATCCTGTTCCTTTACCCACATAATTACTGCCCATGAAAATCAGCTTCTAGGACAATTGGTCACTGGTAGCTAAATTTATAGATTAAGTTTGCCAGCAAACATTAGGAGAGGAGATATGTGCCAACATACCACCTGAATAAGAGAGAACACTTTGTTTTTCTCATTTAGGGAATTCACTATGCTCTTTTTTCCCTTAATCTCTGAGCATTTCTCAGGGGGCATTTTAAGTTCATATGACTCCTGTATGGTATAAAAGTACCTAACAGTCAACATAAATTAGAAGAATATGCAAATGTAGAAGCTGACCTAGAAAACATGTCAACCCCAAACACATTTTAAAAGAGAAGCCAAAATCTGTGATTGTAAAGGGGCTTTAAAAATAAGATGCCATAGTAACTTAGCACATGTACACACACACACACACACACACACACACACACACACACACACACTAGCATGATGCCTAGTAACCTCTTTAGATATTACACCCAGTACTCTGTTCCCTATCCATTGACTAAAAGGATGCAAAAAAGGGATCTCCCAAGGCTGCTGTAAGGTCACAGAAATTGATAACCCTTACAAGCAATGCAGTGTGAGTCTGTCTGTGTCTCCCAGATAGTGCACTTTGTAAATTAATCCTCCAAAGGCAAATATATTGTAAGTAGCTCGTTATCTCCAAAGTACTAAATTGAAGAATACATGGGATTATATTGACAGAAATTACATTTTCTGTAATGGGGTTTAATATATCTGAAATCTCTCCCATAGGCTCCTCGTCTCTCTAACAGAGAAAGATTTGTTAATGTAGGTGCATTGGACATCTAGAACAAATTTATTCACTAAAATGGATTAGGCCATGTAATCAGTGATTTAACAATATTAATCTCTGACACTTATTGAATGGGAAAAAGAAGAATACTTTCATCCTCAAACTGGAATTTCATGGGATTCTTTCCCCTCACTGGACTTTGGGCCTTTTCTGGGTTTTACTTCAAAATGGATAAGGTTTCTCAATCATAAACACTAATCTAAAAATATTAATACGATTAATCAGTTACACTTATTTTAGAGGATATTCAATTTCTGTACCCTCCAAAGAGATTTTCTGAGTTACAATATAAAACTTTGTTTTCAACACATTCACATAAGGCAATAAATCAGACCTTTCCGAAACCTTGTTGTCACACTATACAATGTCAGTATAATATTGGTGGCTACTTAGCATTCAAATCAAAACTTAAACATTAATTTAGGGATCAGAGCACACATCCCTCAGAGGGATCAGGTTTTGAATAGCCTTCTTCAAATGGAAATTTTAGAATTTCTTCCTTTCAATATTTTGGTCATAAAGGGAAGAAAAGTTTCCTTGGCAAAAAAAAGAAACTAGATTCTGTCACCACATGAATATAAGCTCGGCATAAGAGAGGATGAATTTGGGGGTTTTCTAAAAAATACAGATTTCCATATTTCTTGAGTTGTTGACTACTGGAGGAGAAAAGAATTAACCTAATATCTTTTTGGACAAGTATTTATAGTTCCTGCATTAAAATATGTCCATTATAAAAGTTAAAATCCTTTGTGCTCTCCACATAGTGCCTTTGGTCAATGAATGTAGATGTTTTCACCTTTGCATCAACAAGCCACCAGGGAAAGCTGCAATGACTGGGTGTGTCTTCTTAATGCAAAACATTAGCTGCAGGTTGCCAGAGGCTCGAATACTGATTATGTGTAAACGTCAAATTACTTACCAATTGTTCACTTGAAGTATAGTGAGGCCCGTGTCTTGTGCCAGCTGCTTTTTCTGTTCTTCAGAAGGGTAAGGATGCTAAAAGACAACAAAAATATATGTGTGTATCA
This sequence comes from Gracilinanus agilis, assembly GCF_016433145.1. Lineage (NCBI taxonomy): Eukaryota > Metazoa > Chordata > Mammalia > Didelphimorphia > Didelphidae > Gracilinanus > Gracilinanus agilis. The sequence continues at coordinate 120,494,377 of NC_058131.1, read as the reverse complement.
GACAATATTTAGGCCATTTTGTCAATAACCTAAGTGCCTAGTGAAGTCTGTAATTAAAGGTGAAAATGCTGAGGTGTGTCACTCTTATTAATGGAATACTACATCATCTAATTAATGGCAGTAAAAGACAAGCCAATTACAAAGATTACTGAAGTGTATAAATAGCTACTTAGGATACTTGCAGTACCTTGATACTGAGTTTATCCTTAATGGGTTTATTTGTTGCAATTCAAAGTTTAGTACAGCTTTTTCTATGTATGCATGACTAAAAGTTAGTGGTTTGTCTTGCTTTACTTTGTACTAGGACTAGCAGAAAAGGAAAATTAATTTTGGCACAGAAATAGCCCATAGATAATAGCATTTTTTAAAATTTAAATTTATTTGTTACAATAAAATACTCAGTTAACTCCTCCCTTTCCAGCATTTTGAAAGTGAATAGAACCTTAAAGATCAACTCTCATTTTAAAGTAAAAAAAAAAAAAAAAAAAGCCAGGGCCCACAGAAGTTAATGAACTCCTAACTCTAGTACTTCGTACACTGTACTACATTGCTACTTAGAAATGCCCAGAAGTAGAGCTACCTTTTAAAAAACACTAACAATTTCACTTTGTGTTAAGTATTCCAAAATAAACATCAATTGAAATATTTATCCTGTGTGTCAATAAATGCTAGCATCTTCAATATAACTCAAAATAGAATTTTTTAAAAAGGCTATTATAATTTGCTTAAGAATAAATAGCAAAGTCTTCTTATATCAAACTCAAAAATAATACATAGACATAAATAAAAATGAATACCAGGGGCAGCTGGGTTGCTCAGTGGATTGAGAGCCAGGCCTAGAGACGGGAGGTCCTAGGTTCAAATCCGGCCTCAGACACTTCCCAGCTGTGTGACCCTGGGCAAGTCACTTGACCCCCATTGCCTACCCTTACCACTCTTCCACCTATGAGTCAATACACAGAAGTTAAGGGTTTAAAATAAAAAAAAAAGTAAAAAAAAAAAATGAACACCAGACAAACAAGTTACAAGATCAGAAAAGGCTATGTTTAAATCATTATTTTTTTAAAAAATCATATGATAAGCAATGTAAACAAATTATAGCACAATTACTCCTATTAATAATTCATATATCATAAACAGAAGTCCTATGATTGAAAGGAAAAGGGTGGCAACAGTCATAAGTGGTTGTTGTTCAGTCTCTCTGCCTTCTCCAAGACCCCATTTGGGGTTTTCTTGGCAAAGATACTGCAGTGGTTTGTCATTTCCTTCTCCAGCTCATTTTACCAATGAGGAAACTGAGGCAAACAGAGTTAAGTGACTTGTCCAGGGTCACATAGGCTAGATTTGAATTCAGGAAGATGAGTCTTCTCATCTTCAGGCCCATCAGTCTTTAGACTAAACCACCTAGATGCCACTCATTAAGAATACACGAATTGGGGGAAGTTAGGTGGTTCAGCAGATAGATAGCCAGGCCTGGAGATGGGACATCCTGGATTCAAATATGGCTCCAGTCAGTTCCTAGCTGTGTGACCCTGGGTAGTCAGTCACTTAACCCTCATTGCCTAGTCTTTATCCCTCTTCAGCCTTAGAACCAGTACATAGTATTGATTCTAAGACAGAAGGTAAGGGTTTAAAAAAAAAAAAAAAGACTACATACATTATAATTTTAAGACTGGTGGAAACAGAAGAAATAGATTCAAATCAAAGTCCTGTTATTTGCTGGAAACTGTATGTCCTTAGGTAAGTAATTTGACTTGGGAGGGGCTTAATTTTTTCCTTTCAAAACCAGGGGATAGGACTAGATGAGGGACTTGTTTTAAACATATATGTTTTAGCACTATTTCAATGCATTTGATTTCTTTTTTAATCCTACTTATTTTATTTTATGTATTTAAAAACATGATTCTGATAAAGCATCCATAGGCTCTACCAGACTACTCAAAGGATTTGTGACATGAAAAAAGTTGAGAGGTCCTGGTCTAAATGTTCTCTTAATGTCATTTACAGTTCTAAAAATCTCTGATTCTGAAATATATATCTAATGCAAAAAGTGTCCTAAAATATAATCTCCTTCGTTGACACCGTTCTATAAATGAAAACTAATAAGAACATCATATCCTAGTGAATTTTAGAGGTAAAAAAAAATGTTCAGAAAAGCAACCCAATCTTCTATTAATTGTAAGCAAGGCAACCACAACACTGAATCTAACAGTGTCACCTAAACAAAATCTGGTCCACTGAAGGCTAATTAGCAAAGCTTTAAGTGTCTGATGAGATGTGATTTTTTAAAAAATCATGTTAATGACCACTTCTACGCCTCTTTATGCAATTGTAAGCACATCCTATAGGTGCACACATGGGGATTGTTGTAAAAGGGAAGGCAAGTGTGAGAAGGAAGCAAAGATGATGTATCAATTATTTCCATAAACATTGTAATTATCTTTGGTTTTGGCATTTAATCAATAAGTACACATTTACAATAAGGGATTGCATTTGTAGAATGTAGTGCCTTTCTTTAAAGACCAGAAAGGATTTAATAGAAGAAATTTTAGTTGTCAATATGACCCTTTCAAAGAAGTAAGGCAAATGTATTCTCACTCCTATTTCACAGATGAGAAAACTGATCAGGTGAAGAGATCTGTCCAGCCTAACATCTATATCAGTAACTAAGCTCCTGATTTCTATTCTAGTATTCCATCTAACTCTGTAAGAGTGAATGGTAAACTCAATTAGTAGGTAAACTGCATTGGCCCATATTGCTACTGACTAGAATTTGCTCCCTATTGAAAAACAGAAATTAAGACCATTGTGAAAGATAGCCAAAAACCACAGGATGTACATACAAGCCAGCTCTGCTATTCTGTGTTGTTGCTGTTTTGTTCTGACTCTTCATTATCCTACTTGAGGTTTTCTTGGCAAAGAGACCTGAGTGGTTTGCCATTTCCTTTCTCCAGCTCCTTTTACAGATGAGGCAAAGAGGATCAAGTGACTTGCCCAGGGTCGCACAACTAGTAAACATCTGAGGCCAGACTGGAACTCAGGAAGATAAAGTCTTCCTTGCTCTAGGACCAGCTTCCTCTCCACTGTGCTACCTATGCCACCATATCTTCAAATATCTGCCACAAGGAGAGGTATCCATGAAACCTTTTCAAAAATAATAGAATTGGTAAATTTCACACTGCACTAAGGTAGCAAGGCACAGTGGAGAGGATGCTGGAGGTAGAGTCTAAAAGGTGAGTGGAAATCCTTCCTCTGCTCCTTTCTGGCTCGGTGAACCTGGGCGAAGGTCACTGAATCTCATTGGATAATATAAATCTAGATCTATAAGGGACCTCCCACACATAACATTTTACAATTGAGAAAATTTAATAATTGAATCCTAAGGAGTTAAAGGACTTGTCTAAGGCCACATAGGAAGCACTCTATTATTGTTCAGGTCATTTTTGTTTTCCTAAATTGATAAGACTGCGCAGAACTAAGTAGCAGAATAATGTAACATCAAAAAATAATAAAAGCTCACATAAAGCCCTACCAAACTGTATGAACAAAGCAGAGGAGGGATTTGAAGCCAGGTTCCCTGATTCTAGATTCTTTCCACTGTACCACATAGCCCTTTCTTAGTTTCTTGTTCTGCAAAATGGTGATACTAACAGGCCTGATACCTATCTCATAGAGTAGTTGTGAATCTCAAGTATGATTGTGTGTAAATATATACACACACACATATATCTCATATTGCAAACCTTACAGTGCTTTCTTAATAATCAGGAAGACCATAGTGATTGGATCATAAATTTAAAATCTAGTTTAACCTCCTTTTCTTATAGATGAGAGAGCATAGTTTCAGAGAGATGAACTAGCATGCCCAAGGTGACATGAGCGGTAAAGACAAAGCGAGATTTTGAATTCTAGTTTTGTGGTGCCAAGCTCTGTGTTCTTATCACTATGCCTCTGCTCAGACTAATATGTGCCAGGAGCTAAAAATCTCACAAATATAGTGGTTTAAATTTAAATCGCATCATATGTCTATGGTTTCATATCTGTACTTTCCCCTCTTTGGTTGAAATGCATTTTACAGTAGAATAAGAATATTTCAAAAACTCTTAACTCCCACTAGATAGAGGCATGTCACAGAATATAGAGACCAAAGAAATCTTTTATTCTGTCATTGGAAAATACTGTATTGCAGTTCAATGTATATAATGGCTGCATTTTATGGTGATTCTCCTAGAATCTCATTGAGATATATATGTCCTAATATAAATATATAACTTATATTTTCAAATGATAGCCCAATGCAGCATCACCATAGAATTGTAAGTTAGCAACAGTTTTATTCATAGCTCTGTTGCCCAACCAGAACACAGGCTCACTTTAAAATTATACAGTTGTTACATCCAGTTATAACATCTCCCTTTATAAAGCTTTTATCATTTAAAGACCAACCTTTTGGCAAACGTGATTTTCTGCCTATAGCATTTTCTCTCCTAAAGTTTTTCAGTTCTTTTGGTAAAAGAGTAAAAGAATTTCAATGTGCTCAATCAGTATGCTAGTATTCTCTTTTAGTTTACCATGATGGCTATATCTTTTTGCCCTCTCTTGTTATCCGTCTTAATGTTATGACCAGAACTGGATAAAAATTAATATTTATGCTATTTATCTCTAGTTACATTCGAAATGGAGAATTGTTACAGTAATTTATTTGTGCTGTGTTTTCAGGAGTGTTTTTGCATGCCTATTTGTGAGCAAGTTCATATACATACTTAGACAGCCAATAGTATTCACATTTTATTTATGCAAGTATTGTCCAGTAAATCCCCTTTGGATCATTAGACTGACCAGAGTCATTAAACATTCAAAGAGTCCTAATATTCTACTCATAATCTCAAGTGCAAATTTGTTTTGCTTCTTCATGTGGCTTAGTTTCTGTTTTCATAATTTAAATATCATAACGTAAAAAAGTTCTACTCTTCTTATTTTCTTCTGTCACTTTTCATGTGATCTGATTTTAAGTAATTGGAACAAACTGTGTCTAATTTCATGCAGCAATAATTGCTAAGCTGCCTCAAGCTATGAGGATCGAGCACTCTGTCTCCATTAAGCAATTTCCAATTGTTCAGGGTTTTCTTTTTTTTTTTTCCAAATGGATAAGACTGGACAAAATTAAGTACCACTAAAAAAAGAAGAAAAAGAAAAAGACCACACAAAACTCTACTAAAATGTACCAAAGCACAATTCCTAAACCATGGCATGTTTAAGGTCAACCAATTAATTTTTTTCCCTCGTAGTTACTGGCTTAGTGTGGCATAAACTTTCCATTTCATGAAAAATCTATAATTGCTATAATCTCATGAAAGCCATGACTTTACATAGCTAATTCTCAGTCAGCCAAAAACTTCACAATGAGGCAGGCTTTTAAACTGAAATTCAATCTGTTCAAAATGTCTTAAACCCTGTGCATCCTTATTATATAAGCACTTGGTGGACATTAGGAGTTGTTCCTTGGTAGCCTAAAGAAAAATGACCTGACAAAGAACCAACATGCCACAGGCAAGACTCCTGCAAAAACATCCAAAGCCCTGTTGCATTCCCACCCACAGGGCTAGTCAGGCCTGTGAGGGCCACAGGCAATGGCAGACATCCCACTGCAACAGAGATCAAGGGTGAGCCTGGAGAATTGCCATTTTATCCAGAAATGGGAAATTCACTTCAAACCTTTACAACTAATTCTCCTTTCCTGTACATGGTGTGAATAGGACTCCTTCTCCCCACAAGACCCACTGCCTTCTCTTTCCTAGTATATTTGTTCAAATGACAAGTTTAAAAAATATTAATAGTTGCTTATAAAGGAAATACTGATTGCACTTGCCAGAGACACCAATCAACCTAATCACTTTGGGATATCAAAGCAAATTTGAACCGTAGTCCAATAGACAGTGACTTGAGACCTTTACTTTGTTGTGTACATTAGCCTCATGCCATTATCTCTTAAAAGCTTAATTATTTGCAAACAATTGATCAAGATGGGAATTTGAGAAAGGATATGCTAGGGCCACTGGGAGAGCCTCAACGCATTAAGAGAGCAAACAAAATTACCTTTAGATCTTACAATAAGAATTAACGATTGGGACTGGAGAAGAAAGCACGCAGTAGCTAGGAGGGTTCTTTCTGGAGTGTTTCCCATTTGATCTGCATTAACACCTCAGGAATGAATGAAAGCTATAAAACAGTGATTATGTATGGGAAGGGAAAGCTGACCCTCCCTTCCAGCATCCAACTAGCACATGTGCATTAGGCTTGCCTAGTCAGGATCAGCACAAAAAAAAAAAAAAAAAAAAAAAAAGGAGAGGGCCACAGTGAAAGACTCAGAGAAAATAGGGTGGTGCAACCCTATAGGAATTATCAGCTTCTTAATAAAAAAGGCAAATAAGCAAATAGGATTGTAAAAAATATTTGAAAAATCAAGATGGGGCTTTCTTCCTTAGAGCCCAGCCTGAAATTTTTGCCATTATTAGTGAGATTCTGGTGAATTTTAGCATTACTGCTAATAATAATGACATAGTCCAGTAGTGATTATTTAATACTGCCATCAGACGCAGAAAAGATGGCTACAATATATGCCCAAGGTGATAGGAACAGTCCCAGAAAGTTTGAAAAAGCTAAAAAAAATAACTATGAAATGAGAATCGGAGCTATCATCCTACCGACAACAAAGAACAGGAAGACATAAAAAAATGACAACTTTCTGAAGAAAGTTATAAATGCTAAATTAAACTTGTATTGCATGGGTGGGTAAGTGGTTCCAAGATATATAAAACCAGTTGGTTTAGCACACATCAGAAAGCTTGTTTAGTTGAACAATCAACCAGACTTTTTCATATGACCATCAATGGGAAAAGAGAAGCTCCTCAGTAAATAGAGACAGAAAATATCCAGACATATCTTAATGATACTTCTTGTTCAACTGTACTCTTTTCATCAAATTTTCCACCCCTGGCTGCAAGTGTAGATGCCAGGACAGTGATGCACTTTATCTTATCTGTCCTGGTAACCAAGTATCAATAACATTCCCTCCCTCACTGCCTTGCCCACTATAACAGCACATTGTAATAGCAGCAGAAAATTTGAAAATAATCCTGTACACAGCTTGCTGGTGAGATAATGGAAGGCTAAGCTGTCCCTTCTCAAACCTCAGATTAGTAATTTCTTGTGACACAGAACTGCCTCAATACTGAAACTGCAAAACAGCTATAACAAAGCAATAGGGATAGAAGCAATCTTCAAGTAAAATGTTACATGCTCTGCTTTAAAAGGTATGGGAATAGGCACTGGGGGAGCTCCTGATCTAACATGAGGAGTTATGGCAACTGTCCAAAAGAACCCTTATCAAGGCAATGTTCTGTTGCTTGGCTGAATATGTTGGGAGAACCATTTCGGAAGTTCTTTTATCCTTTTTCCTCCAGCTCTCTGCCTCCTCCACAGCTAAGTTTAATGCATTAATATAAGCTGACCTTAAGCTAAAAACTGGTATGTGATGGAGAGATATTCCCTTAAAGAAAAAAAATGCAACTGTATAGATCTTAACCACTGAAATTGTGTCATGTAAACAAATATAAAAACCTTTTGTAACTTTATCTTATACTCACTGGAAATAAAATAGTATAAACAATATCAAGGGCCTTAAAGCTTGATATAAAGAGGAAAGGTTAACTGATTAAGTTATAATTCAATTTTGTTTATTTTTTCCAGGGAAAACTTTTCATTTTAAGTAAACTTGGCATTGCCATATTTTTCCTGCAATATAGGCTCTCAATAGTGTACATTGTGACAATTACACTGAGCTAGAATACTTAAAAAATAAATCCATAATGCTTTCTTATTGTCTTTCAGCTTTATGAATTAGTTTTACTGTTTCAGTGAATGCTTTTTTGTCTCCTGACTGCACATTATCAAAGAGACACTTTGTGCCTGTCATTTGCATTACAAAAGCAGTGCATGGTGTAGTCTAAGAACATAGCTTGAATTCATAGTAGTTGAGTCCTGTATCCTCACACATGTTGGAATCAAAAAGGGGAAAGAAGAAAAAAAAGAGGGTGTCTGTGCTTGCTAAGTAGCCAAAAATGTTTGGAACATCATCAGTGAAGTCACAAGATTTCAACCTGCTTTTCTTAATTCTCATCCAACACACTTAGATCGCCTAACTGCACACTGACTAAATGTATTGCATTTATTGTTTAGAGCTTGCTCTTTCTGCAGCCTCGCTGAATCATTTTAAACAGATGAACCCTATGATTTCTTTTATATCCAACAGTGGCTAAAGAAGTTGCCAAGTTGAGGTGTGCAACTAGGAAAGACAAGTAGGAGTCTATAAACTTGATCTTATCTCATGAAAATGACATAAGCATCTAAGGAAAAATTGAACACTAGTTAATATTTCATAACAATCTTTGTGTTTGAAAAGCACTAATGAGGCTATCTTTACAATGCAGAGCAGTGAAAACATTGTTTTATAGTAGATTACAAAGAGAGCCCATTCAGCCAATAATGAAATGGCCCTTTTCAGCTTATCTTATCTTTAAATTAACTTTAAGCATCAACAAAATATAAAATAAACCAAATAAAATTGGCAGAGACATTCTTCATATTAAGGATCCTACAATCCTTTGAACTTTCTAAAAATAAAATGTTTCAGGAAATGGTAAATAGTAATTTACTTAGGCATCATTCATTAGGTACATATCTTATAATAATACCCTTTAATAATCAACATTAGTAGGTGTTTTGAAGGGATAAATGAAGATCCCTACCTAATAATGGTTTATATATTTTTGGTAAAGTTTAAAATTAATTAAAAATGCTTAGCTAATTCTTAATTCTAACAATCTGTATTTTGTATTTTTTAATATAAAAATTTTATATTCTTAGAAAAACAGAAAAATGAACAGTGGGGGGGGGGATGAAATGTGTGAAGGAGGAAATCATTACCACACTTCATACTGAAACAATGAGAAATAAGTAGGGGATTGTCCCTATAAAATCATCTTTCCAATTTTTTTATTTCATTAAGACCCTTAGAGAAACATTTTATCAAAACATGGACATGATTTCCAAGTGAAGAAATCACTACAGAATACCTACTGTTAGGTTCATTGGAACTCTGCCACAACACCATTTACCATAGAGCGAAATTCAGTATAAGACAAGTCTGTGTTGGATTCTATCCAAAGGAGTTTAGTTACTGAAGAACCAAAGGACCTTGTTGTAAGGTGGTCTCACCTACAAGGTGGCCTCACAGCATGGGCCCTGAGGAACCAGAGAAAGCATTTCTTTACCCTGTTCTTGTCCTAGCGATGATGGATAGGCTTATCCTATTTATTCTGAATAGGGTTAATTATGAATAGCACAATATTACTGGGGGGAAAAGTCTAGCCAATTTTCTTATGTATTTTCAGGACTTATGGATTCTGTTTCCTTTTTCTGTACATCTGGCCTATTAACAGAAATATCTATAAAACATTCTATGAGATAGGAAACCTAATTCAAACCAATTTGTCCATCATCTGCTTATTAACGTATGTCATATTAGCTTAATATAAACATTTTTGCACAAACACTACATGTGTTGTTTGCATATTTATTAAACTTTCTAATTCTTTTTGTTTCTGAGGAATTTATCAAAAATAGTTCTAATCTGAAGCCATCTTTACATATTTACAATTACATCTTTACATCACACTCTTTTTTACAGAATTGGAACCCAAAAGAAAGGGATCATAAGAACACAAATAGAGACCATTCCTTTTCATGATTAAGATCAGAGATCCATAAGATCCCAACTCCATAAAATGGCTTCTACTATTGCTGAAATTGACAGCTGATTATTTTAGTAATATATCTGTTAGCAAGCAATATCCTTCAATAATTATGTACTGAGCCTGACCACACAAAATTTTTAGAGGGGTGCAGGTTAGGAACAGTCTATACATTCTCTCAAGATATAGCAAAAGAAATTGTAATCTCAAAAAGTTTTTTTCAAAGCCGCTACTTCTTTTGTTGAGTTGTCATTTACTTTCTGTGGATTCATGTTTCAAACATCCTCTCATTCTATTCTGCAATTCCTACTTCCAACTAGATATTATAGAATATGAATTTTAGTTAAATTAAAATAAAACAGTTTGTTTTAAACAATGTGCTCAATTCTCTCAATGCTTCTATAGAAAGAAGAATATGTTTCTGTTAGGGATTTTTTTTTCACAGAAGAGTCATGTTATATTTTAAAACTATCTGAAATTTATCTGTAGTATTTAGGATATAGTGAAGAATTTTAAACAGAATCTACCAATACCTTCTATAATATTTCTCTACTTTCCAAGTTACAATGAAAGTGTTTTGAAATCAGTAAGAAAACATATAGGAAGATGAAATACAATGATGCTATTTTGAAATATTTCTTTGTTGACAGCAATCACCAGTGCCTGAACGGATGCCCTGTCCAGCATTAAATATTCACAACATATCCTTGTAAAAGAATAAAGTACCCATAAGTTATCAGCAGAAACAGTGCATTCTTCTGGGGGTGGGAGTGTTCTAAGAAAGGAGTGTAAAGAAAGAGAGCTAGAGAGAGTACAGGAAGAGGAGAGGACTACAGAGTGGGGAGGGGAAAAGGAAGGTGGAAGGGAAGGAGAGAGAGTAGGAAAGGGGAAAAAGGAAATAAGACAGGGAAGAAGAAAGGAAGGAAGGAAGGAGTAAGGCAGGGGAGAGAAAAAGAGAGAGAGCACATGCTGTTCTCGATATGACTAAAGACCCCTGGAACTGGTACACATTCTCTGGTGTTAATTTTCCCACTTAAATTACAGTGATGGTGTAGCCTCATCTCATTAGAGATCATTGTCCCCAGTAGACAGTTGTGTTTATGGGGGACTCTTGCTGTTCCACACCTGCTGATCAGGTTGCTATGTGATAAAGACTGCATACAAACAGCAGACTTGAGCTTGCTGGACTGCAACTGATGAGCCTAGGCTAATTCAGGGGTGATTATGTAGTTTACTGGACCACTAAACCTCTTTAAGCTTGTAATTACTGCCTATTTGAGTAAAGAACATTCAAAAGCAATTCGCTGCATCATGCCTGCCACAGCTGGAAGCAGGCTGCCAGCAGTCTGTGGGGACATTAAAATCTACAGGGACAAGGATTGAAGCACAGCTAGCAGGCTTTAACAGCAACATCAGCAGCCAAGTGTGTTCACATTCCCTCTCACCTTTTCTGACCAAGCATACCATTAAAGGTGCAATGAAAACTATAGAAAAGCAATAAAAATGACAAATAATGGTATATAATGGGAAGTACTACATTTTAATGATTTTCTTCCTTCATAAAGACAATTTTTTGTCTCTTTGCAACACACACACACACACAAAAAAAAACCCCAAACCCAAAACCTTTCCTTGAGTGATATGTACTACATGGCTATCATACCTTCCTGCCAAAAGTTCTACCAAATTTTTTTCCTGCAAACAAATTGCTCATTTCCCCCATATTATTTAAAAGTGAATGTCCAAACAGTTTATGAGTTTTATATCCACTTTGCTACATAATGTCCTTTGCTAGGAAAGATGTGATTTAATTGGTTGATGATTGACATTTTTTCAGTTAACTAAATGAAATGTCTCTATAATACCTGACTAAGATTTACTTTCAAGAATCATGGAAGATACAGGGGTGGGGAATCACTATTTATCAGTGTTCTCATTTTCTTTTTCTGTCTCCTTAACAACTGAATTTCTTTTGTATAACAAAAGTATAAAACATGCTTTGCATTGCCGTGGATATAATTATTACTTGTCTCTAAGTAACAAAAAGGGACTGGAACTTAATGAAGGGGGATTAAGTTAATTTCTTTTTAGCTAACTGTTTCCTGTCTTTTAAAAATGCAGACCTTGGTGAATATAATGTTCAGGGAAAGAAAATAAATTAATCTTTTTACCTCTCTAAAGTCTCTACTTTAGAATATTGATGTTAAAATATTAAGATCATGTTTACTCTTTAAAAGTATGTAAATTTGGTATTATATAAAGCCACAAAAATCCTTTCTGACTACTCCATCCAAATTCCACAGATCTAGGGGGTTTATGTGTTATCTAGACATCACTCTTATTAATATTCATTAGGTAGGGTCTACTTGCATTTTTATAAGCTGTGAGTGAAGCAAAAAGAAACAATCAGAATTCTTCCACACACAGGCATTATCAATTCAACATACTCCAAACAAGAGGATATATAGAAGCAAAGTTAAGATTCAAATGAATTTCATCTTTACTAAGCTAATTTTCATGAAACTAGTTACATGTCCTTCAATCTCAATGCAAAAAATTTAATGTTTTCTGATACTGCTACCTCAAATATTCATGTCTTTAAAAGATTATTTATCCTTCTTAAGAATAAGATCACATATATGTATATAAGTAATCTTAAGACTAAAGAGTTTACCTTTATTTGGAATTACCTATAAACTTGAATTACTTATATAATAAAATCAAGTTTATATCTCTAAACCTTCTTAAGCAAATCATTTCAAAATATGGAACATAATTTTCCATGTGTCCCTCTCTGTGTCTCCAAAGCAGATTATAAGGAGAGAGAAAAGTGGTCCACATCACTGTTCTTCAAAATAATAGTTTTTTGTTTTGTTTTTGTTTTTGAAACGCAATGATCCAGATTGGATAATAAAAAGATAGTAGTAGCCTATTCAGTTCTCTGTGTCTGTATAGAAAAATAAAAATCACCAGACTTGGAAAAGATGCCCAACAACTCCCTATGGTCCGATTTGTTAACATAATCTCAGTCAGAGGTAAACCTGGATATAAGTTTTGGACTATTTTTTTTTAAGGAAAAGGAGACAATTTTTGTGTGTGTGTGCATAAACATGTGGTCATACTCCAGTTACACTGTGGAGAGGATGCTGATTTGTCATAGGCTAAGCTAGTAAATTCTGGCAAGTCCTACAAAAACCTAGAGAGGATTGAATTATGGATTTGGTCATGGGATGCATTATCTATCATCTGCAGACTGGTAATGAGAAGGTAGAAAAGGCTTATTGCTAGAGGTTTGACCTCTAAGTGATCATTTTTTCAATCATAGGCATTCACAAAGATGGTGCCTTTAGGTAGAGAGGGCAGATGTCATATTCTTTGGGGGAAGGAACACATTCATACCAATAAAGTCATGGATTATTGAAGATGAAGTCCATACTCCAATGGAGCTGTGATTTTATTAATGTAATATCCCTCTAATAGTAAATTTTTCCTTGACTGCCCATCCTAGAGGTAGCTAGTTGGTACACTGGATAAAGTGCTGATTTGGGAGTCAGGAAGACCTACCCCCAGACATTTATTCCCTGTGTGACCTTGGGTAAGTCACTTAACTTCTTTTTACTTCAACTCCCTCAACTACAAAACAGAAATAATAATAGTACATGCTTCCCACTATGGTTGTGAGAATCAAATGATATGATATTTATAAAGTGCTTTGTGGGGACACTAATATACGGGTGGTGGAACTGTGAACTGATTCAACCATTTTGGAGAACAATTCAGAATAATTAAACCCGGAGAATTATAAAACTGTGGCTACCCTTAGACTCAGCAATACTATTGCTGGACCTGTTTCCCAAGGACATCAAGGGTAAAGGTAAAGAACCTATATGTTCCAAAATAGTTATAGCAGCTCTCTTTGTGGTGGCAAAGAACTGGAAATTGAGGGGATGCCCATAAATTAGGGAATGGCTAAACAAATCGTGGTATATGGTTGTGATAGAATACTGCTTCTCCATGAGAAACAAACTTACTACTTAAAAAAAAAAACTTGGAAAGAACTACTTAGGATAATAAACAGTGAAATGAGCAGAACCAAGAAAATATCATACACAGCTATAGATTTAATACTTGAAGAATTGTGAATGTTACTTCCAAAGAATTCATTGAAAAATGAAAGACATAATGTATATGTATGTATATACATATATTTGTCTCCCAGATGATGTCTTCTATGATGTAGGGAGGGGAGGGTGGGGCTGAGACACTTGTAAATAAATTGTATTGCCTTTAAAAAAAAGGAATCAAATATGTAAAAAAAAAAAAAAAAAAAAAGTAAATGTCCTTTCAGGATGTGCCCATCCTGCCTGGGTGGGGGTTTTACACTGAATAAAAAATGTTATTCGAATGTTCTTTAAAAAAACACAAAACAAACGTGTTTAGCACAGTGCCTAGGAAATAGTTGGTCTCTTATTTACCCTGTCAACTCATATCTGTCTTCCCAAACATTCATTATAGGGTTTTATCCAATGTTCTGAGGGCCTTCTTATACTACTTTGATAGCACATAAATAACAATGGACAGCTTCTAGGTCCTTTTACTTAAATAAGCTTATTTGATCCTCACAATAACCCTGTATGGTGAGCAATTGTTACTATTTTTCCCATTTTGCAGAAATTAAGTGACTTATCCAAGATCATTATGGCTATTAAGTGGTAAAAGCAAAATGGAAACCCAGAATTTATGAAGTTTAGCCCAATATTCTTTCTATTATGATGCAACTCTAGTTTCTGTTGGTAATGAAAGAGAAAATGAAGAAAAAGCTACCTCAATGGAAAAAAATCACCTTGGAAGCTAAGTTCCAATTGAAAACGATAACTTGTATTCACTCGCAAATTAAATTAAATTAAAAAATTAAAATTCACATTTTAAAGTTGGCTTAGCACTTGTGAGATAGATGATGATTAAGCAATAATTTACAATCCTAATATCTGGGACTTGGCCCCAGTGTCTCAACTACTGACCCAAAGTTGAATAGTCATCTAATTTGTCACATATCTCTACAAACAATGAAAAATAACAAATGATTTTAAAATATTTTCTCCCCAAATAAATATCATAAAAAATTTTAATTGTCATCAAAATTTGACATTTTTTACAAATAAATTCTTGAATTTTTACACATAAAAACAAACTTCTGGGAGATATTTTAAAAGCTGAATTTTTAATTCATTCTTTTTAAAAAACTTAAATTTATATTTATTTTAATACATGTTTTCTGCTTTCATTGTTGATATTCAGTTGGGTTGCCAATTACATATAGAAGATCCAATTTCCTGCTTTCTTAAAGTCCTTTTCTCACATAAGGCATTTTGAAAGTACTTGAAATCTTTCATGTCATTGGAACAATCAATTTTAGTGACAAAGACCTTTTAAGAAGATCTAAGTGTAGTAGACATGTAAGAATAGTATTCAGTGGTTCTCTGTTTCACCCAACTGAAGTTTCTTTGCAGTTAACATCAGTAAGTACCATGTTTCGTGTGCTCCTTATTGCTTCTAGGCCTTAATGCTTACATTTGTTCAAATATCTTTATTCCTGGAAATTGAGTCTGAGGATAGCTGAGAGGAATGAAGTTCTTCCCTAACTAAGATGGTATTCACTTATCAAAGGATCCCCTAGAAATAAGCCAGGACAAGGCAGAATTAACTGGATTGTTGCCTTCTGAATAACATGGAATAGCCAGCCGCTAGGAATGCAAAAGACAGGCAAGTGGGATAGACATTATGGATCTGCCCAATTCTATAGAGAGATGGATAAATGCACTTAAATACTACCCCTTCATGGTCTTAAAGAGTTCATATGAAGCTAAGTGCCTAGCTTACTCCCCAGGGAGTTACTATGGCACTAAGGAGACTATAGCTATCCTACATTACATAGCTTATAGAAGAAAAAAATCAATAGTCTGGTATGGACGAATCCTTCAAGGTGTGAGGCTCATTTGAGACCTAAAAACTTTTAGGTTTCTTTGTCTTTTACTGGTTGAATCTCGGACGTGGCAATTTGCCTATTTTCTCTGGTAGGAAATGAATGACACATTTAGCAATAGAGAGTGTTCTCAAGAAGATTGAGTGGAGGATCTTTGGGCCTGGGCTTTGGTTGGGAGAAGTCAAAGTGAGAACTCATTCGAGAATACCAAAATAACTAAAACATGTGTGGGTGCACATGAGTGAGCATGTGTGTAGATTGAAGCTTTTGGAAACAAAAGCATTTGGAAATATTGTAGCTTTTAGCACATTCGTCATATAAGCTCATTAATAATGTATAATGATCACATAATAAATTAATTTATTTTGTCAATACCAATTTCTGGGGAAAAGGTTTCTGTATGTCTTCTCCCCCTTTGCAAGAAGACACTATCTTTCATTTTAAAGGGCCTTGGTGGAAAATCTTTTAAAAGAAAAAAGAATATCACTCCTAACAACCCATAAGGTATCAATAAACCTCTCTGCATTGTGAGCCTGTTCCTTATATGAATCCTGAGATGACTGCTCCAATTAAAAAAATATAAAATTCCATCATTTTGATGATGTCAAATGATGAACTTGACTATTAAATGCATATATTTTGTTTAATGGCTTCATTTATTTTAATAACAAAGAGAAACTAGATTTTACAGATGAAAGCCTTTTTCATGGCTTCAGTGCAACTGGGATTTTAAAAATCTGTGATGTTAACCAATATGTGATAATGGATGCTCTCAAGGGCCCTATTTTATAACATTTTATGCAATGAAAAACTACACCTGAGTAACTACCACTGTGGTGTTTACCCCTATCTTAAGAATGCAAAATTGACTTGAGTATCAGAGGGGTTTGTAATTGTTCTCTGTGTTTCTTTTCTCCAAATGGTTACATCTTCAGTAAAGTGTGGCAGTGGAAATACTGAAGCAATAGAATCAACTCACTCAAGATCTGTTATAAAAAGATGCTGGAAAGCTCTGTTCTATTCTGTGATATCAGGGATAAGAATATAATTACTCAGACATTTTTATCCTCTATTCAGGAAACTGCCTGTAGAATTATTTATTTTTGTTGAGAATAAAAATAAATAACAAATATATCGAATTTAATTTTTGACTGATTTTCTTTTTGAATGAATATATACATTGTACCAGGAAACCAGAACCTCATCAAAACTAACTCGAGTGGGAACAAAAAAGAAAGATGATATACCTCTTTATACCCTAGCCTGTGTTCATTTGAAATTCCTGATTTATCTAGAAGATAGATTGAAGCCACAAAAATGTAAGCTAACACAGAGGTAGAGTAGAACCTTCCACCACATAAACAAAATTATTAGGAATAGCTCAAATGTATTGCCAACCATGCCCACACAACAGATCCAAAGCACACGTAAGGCACACAATGCAAAATGTTTATACAATATTATCTTGGCCCAAAATGGCAGCTGATGATTAATAGCTGCATCCTTCTTGACTCTGCTGCAGTGAAGCCTGGGGTCTGATCCTGACAAACGTACCCTTCAAACTGTAGCCAGTCAGCAGATGGAATCACATCGACACTGTCAGGTTGACATATCATTCCTTCAACAATGTCAATGAGTATTAATGTTCAATTATCTGTCCTAGAAATAACCCTCGCCTTTATACATTGTGTAACTGTTTTCGTGGCACAGGGGTAATCCACAAGACAAGGGCAGAAATGCCCGCAATAACCCAGTGGCTGTGAGTTGGTTATCCAACATTATGGTGACATTGCCTTGCGGTATAGAAAGAGAGACTACTCTTTTCTTGCTTTTTTGAATAGATTTAAACAACCCCAGAGACCTCTGTTTTCCTCTTAGCATGTTTTCATCTCAGTAGTCCTTTCTATTTAAATAGACCTTAAATGAATGAGATTGCAATTTAAAAATTACACTGAGCCATTTGTTCTTTATATGTCATGCTAAGTTGTTCATTATGCTTCAGGTGCCTTTTTGTTTCATGAGCTCAAGTTTATATTGTTTACCATCAAACCATAGTGTCAAGGTCAATTCAGCTTCCACTGACATAACTAAAGCAGTTGGTCCAAGTGGCATATTCTAGCCTTTCACTGTTAAAAAGCAAGACCTCCAACAGGAGGGTGAATTTGAAGACTATATAGAGGTTTATGCCACCTGATCTCACCAAAGGATGCTCAGGTATTAACATAATTGGTCATTTTTAGTCTAGCTGCCATCAAATCACCTTTTGCACTCAATTAATACCCTGAAAAATATTTGGAATGGCAAAAGATTCTTGCCTTGACATGATTTCTGTTGAACTATTATCCATGAGTTACCAACCACAAATTATACTAGCTAAACTCTTCTCATAAAAAGTCTTGAAATATAATGACCAATAATGTTGTGATGACTTCTGTCAGAACTATGATAAAACCTTTAATGCGATCTGTTTTTTTTTTGGACTACCTTCTTATAGTTGGGCGAATTTAAGCAGTAACAACTGGTGGCACAATGCTGGTGGTCCAGCATTAGGCCTGTAATCCAGAAGACCTGAATTCAAATCTTGTCTCAGATATATCCTGGGCAAGTTACTTAACATCTGTGTTTGCCACAATTTCGTAAATTATAAAATTAGAATAATAGTACCTACCTCACAGGGTTGCTGTGATCATAAAATGAATTAACATATTTTTAAAAGCATTTAACATAGTGCCTAGAACACAGTAGGAACTAAATAAATGTTTATTCCCTCTTTCTTTCAGACTTGGGATTCAATCAATTCCCCTTCATGGCATTAATTCTGAAGACTCTAAAATGCAATCAACTCACTTCCAAGGAAAACAAATAAAAGATTAATATTTAATTTTGATTAATAACCAGGTTTTAATATATAAGAAGGTAATTTTATTATTGCATTTACATGTCTTTTTTCTTCAGTCTTTTTGAATAGTGTAATTTCTCTGGGTTACTCACCTCCTATTATGATATTGACAGCAAAAATGGAGGAAATATCAAAAGGACAATGAAAATCTCACACTAATCACACTAGTGAAGGATGGAGTTGGTGAGAGCTTGGTAAAAGAGAGAGCCTTCAGGTTTCCAGCTTCAAGAAGGGAGCCGATGGATTCCAGCCTTTCTTTGAGGAGAAGTCTCAGAAGGGAAAGACACCAGAAAGAAGCTAAGACATAGAAATATTATCTTTCAAAGTTGGAAGCCATAAGAAGGAGGATCACTCTACCAAACTCTCACCAACTCTGTTGTCAAGCAGGCAGGGAGCCTGGAGTATCAATCTCTACCAATAAAGACAGTCTTATGGAAATTGACCTGGTCTCCTGGAGCTCAGCTCTTCTGAGAATCAGAAGAAAATAATCAACTATTTTTCCACAAATAAAACATCATAAGGATACTCCCATTAAGGATTTAGGCTAGCACTCTGATTTTTACCTGTCTCCATCCAATACACTACCACACTCCTCTATTTCTTAAAGAAGAGTCATGTTTCTAAAAATAAAAAGTAAATAAACTATATATTAACTAAAGAAAAGGATAAAACAGTGGCTCATCTACAACTGTGGATAATAAAAAATGAAGTAGAATGATTTCTACAATTAAATTAGGCAACTATTCATCATCAAGCACCTATTATGTGCCAAATATTGGTTTAGAATTTGGGATTCGAAGATAGAAACAAAACAAATAAAACAGTTCTTGCCCTCAAGAAACTTATTATATTCTAATAGGAAGATACACTATGAACAAAGATAATTAAATGTAAAATAATTGTGGGGGGGAGCAAAAGAGATCAATAAATGGAAGGATATGGAATAATTTCATGTAGGAGGTATCTTCTAAGTTGTTAAACCTTGAAAAGAATTACAAATTCCAAAAGGCAGAGGTGAGGAGGGATATCATGATGAAGGTTTAAGTATAACAGATGAAATGTTCTGAAGAATTATTAGGTCAGTTTTCCTGGAACACTTATGGTAATAATAAGAAATCAATATGGAAGGGCATAGAGCTAGATTTTGTGATGGGCTTTAAATGCCAAATAGAAGAGCTTGTGTTTTATTCTATAAACAATAAATAGGTAGCCCTTGAAATTTCTTCATCAGATAAAGAATGTTGGGAAAGTTGTGCTTTAGGAATATCACTGTGGCAGCTATGTGGAGGATAGATTGAATGAAGGAGAAACTGAAAGCATGGTGACTGATTAGGATTCTGTCTCAATAGTTATTAGGTTATTAGGACCTGAACCAGGATGACATCGATGTGCATGGAGAGGAAATGAATTTAATAGGTGCTGCAGAGAGAGAATCAACAAGACTTGGCAACTTGACTGGATGTGAGGGTAATGGAAAGATGAAGAGTAGGAAGGTAAAGAAGACTTCAAGATTATGAGTTGGATGACCAGAAGTATGGTGGTACCCTCAGCACCAATATGGAAGTTTGGAATAGACATGAGTTTAACAAAAAGATACAATGAATTTTTAGATACATGTGGAGCATCAGGTAATGTTCACCAGGAAATTGAGTATTAGGTATTGGAGCTCAAGAAAAATATAAAGGATATGCATATCTGTAAGACCTGGAAATCAACTGCATAAAAATGTCAATTGAACCTATATGGAGTGATGAGATCACAAGAGAATAAAGATTTCAAGAGCTTCTCCATATGAGAAATAATAAAAGGGCCCAGGACAAAGCCTTGGGAACAATGAAGGATGGGATATGGATAATGATACAGCAAAATTGTCAGACAAAGAGAATTAAGAAAGAAGTTTTAGAAAAGCAAAGGGAAGAGAACATATTCAAGAGGAGGGGATGTCAACTGATATAGTTCAAATTATGTAAAGAAAGAAAGCATGAGGACTGAGGAAAGGCAATTGAATATAATAATAAAGAGATTTTTTAGTAACCTTGAGTAAAATAGTGTCAGTTAAATGTTAGTAGGTAGAAATCCCAACTTGGTTGTGAAAAGGAAGGAAGGCTATAAGAAAATAGTTTGAGGGGACGGCAGGGTCAAGTAAAATATTTTTAAGTATAGGATTGAAAGATATCTGAGCATGCTTGTAGCAGCAGGGAGCAGAAGAGAGGAAAGGATAAGAGAAAAAAGGGAGAGGAGAGGAGAGGAGAGGTAAAGGGAAGGAAAAAGAAGGAAGGAAATGGAAGAGAGGGGAAAGCAAGACAGATGGAGAAACTCCAGGAGAAGACAGGAGAGACTGACACAGATGGAAAGAGTAGAGGAGTTGACTTTAACAAGGAAAAAGGTCACCTGATCCTCAGAGACAGGAGCAAGGGAGGCAAGAGTGGTGAATGATATGTAACTGGAAAAAAAATATGTTGGCCAAGATTATTTGGATCATCACATCAGTTCTCCAATTCTCTCTGCCTCTGTCTCTCTGTCTCTCTCTCTCTCTGTGTCTCTCTCTCTCTCTCTCTCTCTCTCTCTCTCTCTCTCTCTCTCTCTCTCTCTCTCTCTCTCTCTCTCTTTCTGTCTTTCTCTCCCTTTCTCTCTTCCTCTCCCTCTCTCAAGGCTTGGTGAACTAAACAAGGGTACCTCAAAAATTGAAAGCTAACTACTCAGTGATGCCTATAATTTCAGAGGAATAAAAAAACCACAACTAAATTTGCAGAGGAGGAAAGTGGTATCACCTGACAAGTTAAAAAACAGTTTCTTGAATTACATTTGTATTACTATTTGTGCTCTATAACCTCCGACAGATCATTTAGTCCAATTCTATCCCATTTTCCCAATCTGTACAAAGGTGATACTATTGTTAATCTCATTTGTACA
The DNA here is from genome assembly GCF_016433145.1 of Gracilinanus agilis. Lineage (NCBI taxonomy): Eukaryota > Metazoa > Chordata > Mammalia > Didelphimorphia > Didelphidae > Gracilinanus > Gracilinanus agilis. Next base: position 120,472,770 of record NC_058131.1, on the reverse strand, counting down.
TGTAGATTAATTAATTATAGTTAATGATCTTTCCATTTTCAACTATGTGGAACATTTAGTTGTTGGCTGATTTTCTTTCTTGTTATTCAAAACCAAACTAATGCACACACACATGCATATTTTGCTTTTTTCCTTTGATTATTCACCCCACCATTTACTCAATCATTCTCTGTAGGTGGAAGTGATGAATGTTGCTGAGTGCCAGTGGTTTCTGGTCCAAGATGAATACCCCCAAGGAGCTCCTTACACTGAGTCCCAGGCTCCTGTCAGCTTGGTAATTGATGATGTTTTCACTTCAAGGTGTGGGATTGGGACCCATCAGGCTCAATGGGGGAAGTAAGTGAGTGAATTGACTCAGCTATGTCTCTTAGCCTTGGCCTCTAATAAGCATAAACTCATTACTGCCAAATGTACTTTAACATTATAAGGAGAAAAATCAATCAGTTTAAGCCAAATAATGTCAAAACCTGATGGTTTCAGAGAGAACTTTTAAAATTTTACTTTTAACTGGTAAATGAAGAGATAAATTTTAATCAAAACAGTCTTTCTTTTTTGAAGAGCTGTTCTCTAAATTCAAAATGACTTTGCCAATTTAAAATGGTAGGACCCAAAAGATGAATAATCCAGAAGAAAGGCCATAAAGTCAATGTATCTTTTTCAAATCTTGCTTACCCGTGTCCCATAGCAACTCCCTACCCAAAAATGTATGAAAAAACACAAATATAGTATTTCAAATGTAGATTTTATGTAAGCTTATTTTATAGTGATTCTGTGAGCAGTTGCTCCATTTCTTATCTATGCGAACTGGAAGTAAAGTAGGCACCCTGCCAAGTCACTGACAGCATGTCTTGCCCAGGTTGCCATGGGTGACTAGCAAACTGACATCCTGGGGATCCAGCAAAGAACAGTCCCTGACTAATAGCTTCTGGATTCCCGATGACCTTTGATCCTTAATGACCTAGACTAAAACTAATGACTTAGATCAAGAGGCATCATACAACATGTGAACTTTTAAGAAAAGAGCTGCTTTCAAAGAAAGGATTAATTGGCTTATAATATTTATAATATATCATTGAGTCATACTTAACAGACTTAGCATAAAATGTCACAAAAACTGGAAATGGTTATTCTTTTTAACGTTCACTTCAAAAAACATTTCCCTTGAAATGCATAAAACGAATTCAGAGGATCAGCACCCAAGACAGAGGAGGTCTATGAGTCATAGAACAAACAAAGATAATTTGCTATCCCAGACACAAACTTGGTAACTAGTGCTACTATAATATTACTCCAAATTTGTGCATCACTTCTGTCATGAGAGATTTTGTTGCCATTTTAGCACCAAGGGCTATTGGATGTAATGTGCTTCAGCAAGGAGGCTGGCGGCTACTATAACCACAGAGTATGCTGTCCGAACCTTAATGATAACTTTCATCACTGCATATTGTCACCATAGAAATGAAACTAGATGGGGGCAAATGACAAGGTTCTTCCATCACTCAATTCCATATTACACAGCCTGGGCCTGACAGCTTTCAGGACTATTCTCTCATCCATCCTGAATACGCAAATACATTCTCAACAGGCCCCAAAGTAATAATCTGCCCTTCTGCAATGTCATCATTTTTCAGACTAGTACCAGCAATGCTCTGTATTTGAAAGACCCAATGAAAAGTCTTTCATTACCTTGGGTTGCCTAGAAAAATTTTAAATGGGGGACAGAGTGGGCTAGTATGGCGAAGAGAACTACTCTAATGCCATTAAAATAGTGAAACAACATTTTCATTTCCAAAACCAGAGGTAAATAATTTGTGAAATAAGGAAATAAAATGATGGGCTCTAAACCCATTTAAATGAACTAAAACATCAAGAAAAAGGGAAATATTGGCAAATTCTGATCATGATATTTATTCTATAATTCTTAATAGTATATATATGTGTGTGTGTGTATATGTGTGTGTATATATATATATATATATTCATTCTCCATGGTTACTATCTACATGATAGTCAAATCTGCAAATGTGGGTATTATTTAAAATATTACTAGGTAAGAATGCAAATGATCCAGCATCATTAATGTTTCACTGTATCAAAATTACTTACATTTCTTTTGACTGTTACAATGTGCCAATGGGATTATTAGTTTTTTCTGTATCTCACAACCACACCTACATATATTGACTATAAAGACCTGAAGTTGAATACACACACACACATACACACACACACACACACACACACACACAAATATATGGAAGAAAGAAATAAGCAAATGTAAGCAGAATTCAATTGGAGCAGACAAACCAGGTAATTTAGGTCAAATTCCACTTCTTTTCAACAGGAAAGTTTTGATTTATTTGTTTTGGTTTGGATTGTCTGGATTTTCAGATAATTTCCAATCCTTCATTCCCATTTACATATATAAAATATTTATATAGATAAATATATATTTATATAGACCAACTTGAGTATCTGAGGCTACCCATTAGTTCGCCTCTTCTCTTTTGCCCTCTCTTCATCTTCCTTTACATCATTACCATATTTAAAATGATTTCTTTAGAACTAGTGATGAACTTATGGAGATGACAACTATGAATAAGAAGATAGTATTCTGTAGCAATAATAGGCATATCTTGACAAATCTCAGAGGCTAATGAGCAAAGTTAATAATATTAGAACTATTCTGACAAACATATATGCTGTGATCACCAGCTTGTTTGATACTTTACATATGATATAAAATGTAAAATTTAGCATTCGTAGCTGATAATGGAATTAGAATGAAACATTTAGGTGTCTATCACAGATTGTTTCTACTGCTCTGTAAATCTATTCATTAATTAAACATAACCAGGTCTTCCACAGAACTTCCCTACATGATGTATATTAGTGCAATATGGAAGGAGCACAGTCACCTTCTAACTACAGTCTTATGAAGATGTTTCAGTAGGAGAACATTCAAATCTGATTTATGATGCTATTGTATCAACTCAGTAACTAATCTTCCAGTTCAAATGTAACACGTAAGAGCAACCTAAGTGTAACATATAAATTCCACATATACTTAAAAATATTATTGTCTGTAATTTAATATAACAGAATATTTCTAAGCCTATAACCTTGCATGCAGAAGCAGTTTCTCAAGCATTAATACTTAAATGGGTCATATGCACCACATCTGTCATTCTGTCCTGAAGTCTATGAGGCAAAACCAAGACTCTGCTAGCCTATTGATTTTTCTAGCATTTGCTTTAATTTACTTAACCATTGAGAAATCCATCAGTACATAAAGGGCAACTGTCCATTACTGCCTCATTTGCAGACATTCTTTCCCCCTCATTTTTAGTAAATATTTCCCTTAAATTGCTATGTGTTTACAGTGTAAAAATGAATTAGAAAAGTGCTCACACCTGTTTCTGTTCAGTAACTGCTGCACTGAGGTATATGTAACGTGCTTAAAGATAGAATAAATATCTAGACATTATTACATCTGTGTGCAAAGGGTGGTAAATTAGATCCTAATTACATTAACAGGGATTCTGCCTCCCAGCTTAAATTTTACATGAGCACTCTGTAAAAATCCAAAAGCTCTGCTGTGGTTTCTTTATGAGCTGGTGATTACAGCTACTTCCTATGCGGTCACTAAATATTCTGTTTACAAATAAATGAAGAAGCTTTGAGCCAACTTGCCAGGATAATAATCCATTTTTCTCCCCCCTCCCCAAACCCTTGCCACATAAGCATGGCAACAATCAGAAGCCCTGGCTTCATCTAATTACGCTATCACATAATTTCACAAATTGCCTTTTCACTGGGGAGCCAAGTGCAAAACACGCTCACAGTGGGATTTCAGGCAGCAGCTCTCATTTACTACTCATTCCTTGTTAAATTAAACACAAAAACACCAGTTGTGTGAAAGAAGTCAAAAAGAATGCTTGCAAATGAGACAGACAAGTGTATCTCATATTTGTGCTATTTTCAAAAAAAGAAATTGTGAAATTAGCAATCTGTAAAGGTACAATTCATTCTTTTAACCTTTCCTTTTTCCAAAGATACTTCTACCAGTATATGAAAATTAGGGCTTTGGTGGGGAAAGGGTTTTACAACAATGCAAACTTTATGCCAACACAAAATGGGTTTTGGTTGAAAAGTTCTCTTAAGATCATAAATTTTTATTCTTTGCCCTTCCTACTACACTAAATACTTTGCATTGCACCTACATCTGAACATCCGTTACACGTATTAAACAAATGCACTGCTTACCTCAAGGTCAGTAATAGTAATATTGTACTTCTATTCTAGCTACTAGAACACCAAATTGCATTCATCTTTAAGACCTCTAAAATTTAAAGAGTATCAATAAAGTTGATCCAGTCTCAAGTGTTATCTTTTAAAGAATTAATAATATCATCTCTGTTTATGAAAATCAAACATCAATAATTGCAAACTCCCTGGCCTCCACCTACCAAAAACTAAGAAACTAAATGTAGAAGAGTGATTCAAGGAGGAGGAGTTTTGAGGAAATGAGTAGAAAATATGGAAATAGCATTATTAGTGGGAGTGAACTTGAGGTTACAGGACGAGAAGGTGACATTTTTACATCAACAACCTAACACAGACATTGTTAATTAAAGCTATTCCTTTTGTAGGAAAGGAGCCAGTAGGGTCAGGTACCATTTTTACATCACCAGCCAGTCCTTTATGCATGTAGATTTGCCAGCATTATCTGCACAGGGAGAAGAAAACATTAGCAGCAGCTGTCTCTGTGCTTTTACATTGAAAATTCTATTCATACAGACAGGTGGAGTAATTTAAAAGCCAATGTGGTGCAATTTGGATGTGACTAATGCCACTGTTTACTAAAATGCCACCATTACCACTGTTTATGGAAACATTACTAAAATTACATTTTATTCATAAGAATTTTAGGATTCTGGTTATTACCAGCTTTAAAATGATCAGACCCCAGAGTCATACCCTTGAGCTGTGGCTTAATTCGCCTGGGTTTAACAGCCTGCCACACTGAGGAAACTACAGTTGGATTCCAGTTTGGTGAGTAATCGGACCTGCATAAGCAGTTTCTTGAATCTCCATAAGGCAAATTAAAGACATAGCTCTTTGGAGTGCTGGCCACGTGACATAAAGAAAATCTTCAAGGAGGTGAATTCTCTGTTAGATGGTTTTGTTAGGATTTGCATTAGGAAAGCTCCTTCACCCTAAAACCGTTTCTCTGCATTGTTATTAATAGACACAGGTTTGGTGCTCCAGAGTCACAGAGAGGTGGTAAGATGAATGCTACAGTTAAACAGCCTTTTAAAAAATTCTCAGTGCCCTTGCATGGATTTCCCAATTGTCAAAATCATGACATTAGTATGGTTAGAAATTCCAATTGAGTGCTCAAGAGGGAATTCTATTCAACACAAAACAAAGAAAAGCTCATCCTTGACAATAATTTAACTTATAATGCTTAACAGATTGCATTAAAATTCATACCTAAATCCCCTGCTTTATGTTTTATTTACAATAAATAATCAGTTAGATAATGGAACAATGAAAAGCAATATGGTACAGTGAACAGAAAGCTAAACAGTTGGGAAGACCTGGGTTCAAGAACTCTGATATGCTAGCTAGCTGTGAGACCATAGGCAAGTCATTTAACCTCAGTACTCCAGGCAACTCTCCAAGACCAGAAATTATAGGCAAATTGCCCACCTGAATCAAGAGAAGGAGCTTCTACACAAAGAAGAAATCACACTGATGAAATTACAGGTGTAGACTACTTCTATTTTTCTCATAATTCAAGTATTTTAAATCAATAATATGAAACTTATCTCTATAATCTTTGATTTTTAAATGAAAAGGCTATAATTTTTATACTTATTTACATGATAGATACATATTTCCAAAGAAATTCCATATAACAGTAGCCCTTTTTTTAAAAAAGTTCTAACATTTTTATGGGAACTCTTTCCCAACAGAATGTAATTTCCTTGAAGGTAGGAACTGTTTCACATAGTGCCTAGTATTTAACTGGTGCTTAATTTAAAGGCTGATTGATTGATTGACTGATTAAATGACTTATCTTTAAAATAATAGAAACCAATTACTTTTGTAATTGCCTACCTGGATCACTCTGGTAAATTATTATAGAATTATTCTTCATTTGTTGAACTTTTTTCTATTGTTCATGCTAAGGTCAATCTATCTACAAATGACAAAAACCCAGACTAAAAAAATTAAAATCTCCCTAGCCAGTTCCTGAAGGTCCTAAAGTTCATGCCAGTTTCAAATGCCCATCTATATGGTGTGGAAACTTAAGGACTGAAGTGCAGCACAAGTGAATGAATAGTAAGGTGGTAATAAAGTTTTTTGTGACTATGTGTATAGCTTAGTGGAAAGACTAAAATTTCTAGATAAAATACTTCAAATGAAATACATCAAGAACTGAAAAAGGTATAGAAAAAGAAAAAAGCATTGACTTGCAAAAGATCTAGTATGTACAGTTTTGTCCTATTTCTACCACTCAGTCAAGACATGATTCAACCACATTCAAATTCAACTTAATGGTCAAGCCAAATAGTTTGCTTGTTTTTTGTGGTCTAGACTTTCTTTGGTTTCTTTGGTGTTTGAAACTTTTGACAAGAAAACTCCTTAGGAGGCAGGTAGGTGGCTCAGTGGATTTAGAAGCAGGTTTAGAGATGGGAGGAGGTTTGGGGGTTCAAATCCAGCCTCAAACACTTCCTAGCTGTGTGATCCTGGGCAAGTCACTTAACCTCCACTATCTAGCCCCTGGAACCAATATATAGTATTGATTCTAAGACAGAAGGTAAGGTTTATAAGAAAAAAAATAAAAGCTCCTTTTGTCAGTATAGATAGGCAACTGTTCTACAAATGATAATTTTGACCGTTGCCTGGAGCACACAAAAGTAATTTATTTGTCCAGGGTCTTACACAGCCAGTGGATGTCAGACAGGATTTGAAGCTGGATCTTCCTAATTCTCAGGCCCATTCTCCATATAATATGTTACACTCAAAGTAGCTTATATTTTAGTATAGAATAAAGCCAATCAGTTTTCATTTTATCTAATTTTAAAATGTAGTAATACCAAAAATTGATTGCATAAAGCAACGATGTCCAAGTCTACCTTTTCTTTATATTATTTTAAGAAATAGCAATTAATCTTGTATTAGGTGGCAGCTAGGTGGGCTTAGAATTGGGTGATCCTGGCCAAGTCACTTAACCCCCATTTACCTTAATATACCAGAAAAGGAAATGGCAATCCACTCCAGTTTCTTTGCCAAAAAAACTTCATGGACAGGGTGGTTCACAGGGTCATGAAAAGTCAGACACAACTGAACAACAACAATCTTGTACTAGGTATCTACCATAACCGATATAACTTGCATATTGTGTGCTTTAAAATAGTGAGAAAACCATTAGATCACTTGAGTTATTTTTGTCAAGATGTTGCTCTTATTAAGATAAAGTGCTATAAGGACTTAAGGGACGACTGAGACCAGTAGGTTAATGGCATAGAAAAGAGCAGTTTTCCTGTCAACTAGCCATTCCTCTGCCCCTAGGTTCTCTTCCCTTGCCAACCAAAAATAAGTACTTCATCTGGGATTGTCCCTGGTATGGGCATAATTCTACTGACCATTCAATTCCCTGTGATATTCCAGAGGCAAACAAATGTTTTACAGGCTCTGAGCTGCTCCAGTGTAAGAATAATCACTGGCATGAGCAAATGTAAAAATGAGCTAGAGTATCTCTGCCAAGGACTAACTGCTCCAATACTAATCTCCACCATGACAGCTACACTGGAACTCACCATAACACCGTTTGCTATAAACTGAGGGCACCAAACAGGTCAGTGTTTGCCATTATCCAAAGCATTTATTACCACCAAATCAAAAGAACTCCATTACGTGGAGGCCCCACAGTTTGGATCCAGAGGCTCTAGGCTTCTATTACTACTCCATAAATAAGTAACAACAAAATCAAATCTTAATACATGGCCACTCAGGGAATGCAAAGGAACAAAGGGTAATCATTTTAGTGTTGGTCTTGTTAAAGGCTAGAGATAGATAGATAGATAGATAGATAGATAGATAGATAGATAGATAGACAGACAGACAGAGAGACAGATATACTACCTTTGGGAAGAAAGGCTTGGAACAATGGGCATGATTTCAATCAAGTTTTAAAGTTAAAGTCAAGTCAAAGATGACAGACCTATACTTCATGACATCAAGACTTATTACAGTGTTTAGTGGGAAATGAGATCTTGTCTAATTTTGGTTTAATTTTTATTCCACTAAATTTCTTATTTCTATAGGGTAACATTGTTTGAATAAATACTCCTAAACATTTGAGGAAGAAGATGCCAATATTTTCCTTGAAAGTCATATGAAATCCCTTAAAGTCAGACTAATGCTAATGTTAATGATGATAATATAATGATTTAATGTTTACATAATACTTTACAAATATTATCTCATTTTAACCTCACAAGAACCTTAGGAGCCAAGTGCTATTATTATTTCCATTTTATAGATACAGAAATGGAGGCAAACAAAGCCCAAGTGACTTGCCTAGGTTTGTACAGCTAGTAAGGATATGACATTGGATTTGAACTCAGGTGTTCTTGACTCCTAAATCTAGTAGTCTGGTTCAAGTGTCAATGCTACAAGTGTCTGTGATTTCACCATTGAAAGTATCCCCTTCTTTGATAAATATTACACCTTGTCTAAGTCAATGTTTATTGATTAACTAATTCTGCTAATGAGCCTATTAAATTTTGAGTTAGCCCAGATTCATAGACTTTCCAGTTTGGTAAGCTTGTCTTACAGTGACAGCCCAGGACAGGGCACAAGAAGAAGACTTAAGTGGAAATCAACTGGTATGAGAGGGCAAAAAACATGTCTGCTATCCCAGTTTCAATTCTTGAAGTAAACTAGAGAAGTGTTCAGATATTTATCATACCTGCCTGCTATTGCATCAAAGATATATTATTACTAGCAGGAATTGATATTGTCCCTAGAATACCTGGCTAATATTCAAATAAGTTTATTTATTTTTTTGGTTGGTTTTGGAGGGAGAACCTGTGTTTTCACTGAAGTAGGGAACTCTCAGTGACTAAATTCCCCCTACTAATGGAGATTTGCAACTATGGTGCAACTCAGAATCTTAAGAGCATTACTTGCATAATTAATGGCCCAGATCATCCGACCAATATGTATATTAGGCATGATTTGAAACCAGGTCTACCTGACTCCAAAGCCAGCTCTATCCAGTATTCTGTGCTGCCTCTTCATCAAAATAGTTATTGTTCAAATATTGGCAAATTTATAGTCCATTTCTATTGCCAAACTAATATTTTGTTGATTTAACTATGCAACTGAACAATTTTGTTGCTTTTATTTCAAGGACTGAAAATTACTCTCTAGTGTTCAGGAAACTGGGTATGATCCTGTCTGTACTTAGAGTTATCTTATAACATAGACTTAAAACATCAAAAAGATATTTTGGAAAAAAACCTTAGAAACAAAAGAGTAAATACAAGAGTAATTTACCACTTTTCTAGACTCAACAAATACTCTCTAATGAAGAGACAAATGATAAGTTAAATAAACAAACCATTAGTTTCAGAACAAAAATGTTATTGGCATCCAGTGATATAAAATAATTTTTAAAAGACCACAAATTGTTTACAGCTTATGACTTAATGTACCTATATAGGTTAACCAATTTTGAACTTAAATGTGCTTTGAAAAAAAAGGATTGTTTCTTAATTTTGCTATTTTCTACTCCTCATCCAAACACTATAATTAACCCAGGTCAGAAGTGCAAAACTTGGGAGATAGAAGAACATAGGATCAAGAAGGGTGAAGTAGGGTGCAGAAGGCCAGGAAAAATCTTTGCCAGGTCACTAATGGTCTCTAGGGCCACAATCTGGAGAACACTCTGATGCTTCCTTTGATCCTTCTAATTCACAGTGATCATTAGTATTAACTCAAATTCTTCTGGGTGAAGAATTCCATCTGTAGTCTTTTTAGTTTATCTGACTTAAGTAAATCCTTCAAACATACCATTAGTGTTCCAAAAACTGTGAAAAAAATTATGGTTGCCTCAAAATCAGACTCATCATTAAAATAGCATATATAGAAATACACCCACCCATACAATATATATGTACATATATGCATATACATATATGGATATTTTATGTATAGGCATAGTTTTCAAGCTTAAATAGTTCATAGAGGTCATCTAATCCAATCTATTCATTTTCCAGATTAGGAATCTTGGACTAGGCCCAAAGAAGTTAGGTGACCTGTCAATGATCAAACAGTGCCATCACAGTTGAATTAGGACATATCGGTGTTTTTTTACCCAAATAATAACAAACTGTTCCACTGACAGTCTAAAACCACTGTTCAGTGGGGCAATACAAGATCACAATCTTTTCCAATAAAAGTTTATACTACAAAGCCAAGGCAATTTAGAATGTCAAAGAATTAAGATACAGAAGATTTAAATAAATCGACATAAGGTTGGATGAATGCAAAAAAACGTTATTATATAGATACTATGTGCCATGTACTGTGCCAAGAGATGGAGAAACAAATACAAAGGTGACACAGTTCCTCATCTTGAATAAGCTTATGTTTTAATTGGAAAAGACAATACATATAAGGAACTGGTTTCCAGAAAAGGATGTTTTGGTTTGAAGAATCATGGAGATAGTAAATAGAGGTACTCACTGAAATTGTCTTTACAGAAACAATGGTAGAGATGATGTGATTATAAAAGGTAGAAAGAGGAAAAAAGAGTGCATTCAGGGCATCACAATGGACGTAGTATGAGACTGACCAGATATCGTGAATTTTCAGTAATGAGGACAGCACAGTTGCAGGACAAGAGTTCCAAAGCCTGTCCAGAGAGTAATCCTCTGAAACACTTCAGAGAGAATAGCATTCAGTTTTGAATATGCTTTAGCAAACAGTAGTTTGCTCTCACCATTGTCATTAGTGAAACTATGTTAAAGCAGATATAAGAAACTTGAAGTTGAGGGATAGTAATAGTAGTCAACTTGGCTAGACTTAAAAAGTTTCTTTGTTATAGATACGACATGAAATTCTGAGCTACTCCCAGATGCTCAATGGGTATATCAGAAAAAATATCTTCACTCTCATTTAAGTTTTTAGGAATTCCCTTTCTTTTCTATTTACAGGTCATATGCTTTGAAAAAGAAACTTCTGAGTTTTTTTCCATATGCAACCTTTTTGATCAAATATATCAATATTAAAGAGGCATGGGGCAAGAAGTGAGGAGGGACTCACTTTCTCAAATACTGTACACTTCAATGATTGATGTTTCAGGCAAGAGTGCCCAAATCCAGCCTTCTTGCCAGACAGAACACATTCTCAAGCCTACTGACAGCTGAAGAATGTTAGCTAGTAGAGCATGATAAGAACATTTACCATTAAGCTTGGCAGAGCGTGGGTGTGAGAAATAGAAAGACAGACAGAATGAGGGGAGGGAGAAAAACAGTGACAGAGAAAGAAAGTATATGCATCACACTTACATAGGAATTAAATTAACCCAAATCCTTAGTTCTTTTCCTTGCTAGCACGTCATAAAGCATGTAATAGTCATTTAACTAACTTGCAAGCAGAGATGGGATACTAAGATGCCTCCAATAGAACTAGTTACCCCAAACACAGCCAATGCAACATCTGTCTCTTCTAGAACTTTCAATTCTCAATTCAATTCTACTTACTCTGTCTAAAGATGGAGAGGCAAAACTTCAGGGCACTTTTCATCTAATCATGTTTATACGGAAACTATTATCAACCTGGAGAATTGTGTAACTTCTGGCCTGTCCCACATTGGCTTTATCCACAATGCCAGAAAATCCATTTGTATCACAAAGTGAGATGCTAGGCTGTTGACAGTACCACTATCAAGTAGAAAAGTCAGGTTAAAAAAACAAAAACAATCACCAGGAAAAGACCATTAACTCCATGTGAGGTCTGTCTATGAATAAAATACAAAGGAAAGTTTTAAAGCAGCAGTAAAGGAGCAGCTAAGTGGAGTCTGGAGGACCTGAGTTCAAATTTGACCTCAGATTCTTCCTAGCTATGTGACCCTGGAAAAGTCACTCTATCCTGATTGCCTTGCCTTTGCCATTCTTTTGACTTAGAATTGATTCTAAGATAGAAGGAAAAACATTATTTTTATTTTTATTTTTTTTAAAAAGCAGTGAAACTTAAGTACTAATTGTTATAAGGTAATAGGAATAATGGTTAGTTGAATTTACATCCTATTCCACTAAGTTTTATATTGCAGCAAGGCAATAGGAGAAAAAGGATAAGGTTTTTATTCTTTTTTCCTTAAATCTGAAAGTAGACACTATACTTTACCACTTTTCCTCCCTGTTTTTCAAGATTCCTGAAAGAGGTGACAGTTCTATGTAGGAGTAGAATTTAAATGAGAGTCAGTAGTCACTTTTCCACTATGGGAAAATTAAAAACCAAAATGTGTAGGAAAGGAGATCAAAAAAGAAAGGGCTTTGATTTTACCTTTAATTTAAAAAGAGCAATAGGTGCATTTTTGTTAGATTTTATTTATTCTTCTGGGTTTTTGCTTTTCTGGGTCCCTCCACACAACCTCTATATAGCAAAATAAGAGAGTGTATGTAAAACACATCCAGATTAAATGCTATGACATAATAGGTTCTAATCACAGTTGAACTAATGCCCTCAAAAAGCAAAAAGAAATCTTGATATTCTATATGCTCCTTCCCTTTCATTAACTGTGATTCTGAAGTGAGATATATATTAAGTACTTTTTAATTGTTTGAAATAATATATCTCTAAGTACATTCATGCATTGCTAGGAACAAATGGTTTTATTTTCCGTGTGTGTGTGTGTGTGTGTGTATGTGTGTGTGTGTGTATGTGTTTTAAATTTAAATAGTATCTTTCAATTCAGTTACAGGGAGTAATTTTTGTTAAGGAAGCCCTCTCTACCTACTGAGCCTGGCACATGGTGAACTAAATTTGACCTAGAAGTTACAGCACTGAAATTTTATTTTACTCCTTAAACAACAAAATTTAAAGCTAGTTTCCTTATTCTTTTTTTCTTTCATTATATATGAGTAGGTCCAGTTTTGTTTGTAAGAGACCACAAGTCCAAGAAAGGGGCTTTAGTTCTCTCTTTAGAGTAGTAAAATGTGCTCCTGATTAAATCTACCTGTGGATAACTACAGACCAGCATATTTTTCTTCTTATGCAGCTGGGGTACAAATCCAATAAGGTTTTTATTCAGTGCCTATTCTGCTTCTCCAGAATACAAACTCTTTAAAGCCCTTTCAAAGGCAGATTTTTTTAACTGAAATAACCCAATGAAAGGATTGGCCCATTCCTTAAAAAAAAAAAAAAGACAGGATCTGGGATTAGGGTGAGAGGTAGAGGGAGGGAATCCAAGTAATTTTTCTAAAAGGAATTTGAAAATTTTAAATTTACCTCTTGATGTTAAAAAAAAAACTTGGCCTATAATATCCTTAAAAAAATCAACCATAGTTAAAATTATTCCTTAACCCTTTAGAGGATTTCAGAATTCATTATTTGCTAGATTATAACTATCTATTTGATCATATATAGTTGCCGGTTTGCATAGGCTCATAAGAGGGAAGAAATGCTTTGTAAACTTTAAAGGGCAATATAAATGTGCTATTGTTAATGTGGTTAATTTAGAAACAGAAAACTCCACTGAAGTTTGCAACTATAAAGGCTACTCTAACCTTGAAAAGGAAGAAATAAAGGATTAGAATCTGAGATATGCAAGGAGAAAACTTAAAATCAATCAAATAAAAAAAAAAACAAAAATACAACAAACATCCATTTTAGACTTTCTACTCTGGTGTTTCTTCAGGATTATCATTAGCAATGAATCAGTTCCTGAGTGTAATTGATGTCTAGGTGGACCAAGCACTGCAAAGAGTGATGGGAAGAAACATGCATGAAAGAAAGGAGGGGTTCTCTTGTCTTAGGAGGGCTATTTAGCATACATTAGCATAAAAAGGAGAAGAATCTTTCTTTAAATTATAAATGCTTATAAATTTTTATATGAATAACAATCATATTTTATAGGCATCTTTCAAGCCAAATTTTTCTGACTTTAAACACTAAACAAGACCCTTCTTTTAAACTAGAGGAGTGGGATTAGAGCAGCCATTTAAATAAGTCTACAGCTCAGAAAGCCCCCAAATGATGCAAACTTGCCTTTTTTCAATTGATGTAATATAGATGGTAAAGTAAATGAAATCAATATTTCAGCATAAATTAGAATTTTCCCTGGATAAATGTCTATTTCTGAGACTAGATGAGTGGCAAAAGGTGAAAGGGGTAATGAAAAATTAATCCAAGAATTAACTTCATAAAATACACATCTGAACTTTTCTTCCAGTTTTGTGGTATAAGAACTACTCTAACACTTTGGGTCATGAATGACTGAAACCTAGTACACCGAATAATGACTATGTCAAGACGATACTAAAACCTATTAGGCAACTAGGTAAAAGTCATCAAAACAATGGAGGTAGTACTTAAAAGCTATTTGATAACCTATACTGCATTTCTGCTCTCTGTGAACTCTATTAAGGAAACAAGCGTGGGTACCCTCTTTCAGATAAATGATATTGCCTGGTTCGGATTCAAAATGTCAAAGATCTGTAATTTTCTGTGAGTTCTTCCACTGACACAAAATACAACCTTCTAAAACTTAGCAATAGCTGATGTCTATTATTTGTTATGATTTTTTAAAAAACAACCAACACCTTAGGGCCACTCTCTGAATTTAACTAACCTGGTCTTCTGACAACTAAAATACAGCCCATGATTAGACATGTACTCAAAGCCCTCACACTTAGATAAAAACTTTTTAAAGTTCATGATCCGCTGGAACAGCTTTCTAGAACCTGAGATGGCTTATGGGACCCAGAAAACTCAGAAAGGAAAATCATACTCGAGCCCCAAATAATTCAAGCAGTTGATAAATAATAGCTTTTACTTAAAAATTTTAAAATAAAAGCAGACCAACAATATGTTTATGCATATACTCATTGCTTAGAAATGGAAAGAATCAGTGAATATTTAACTGGCCTGTAAAAGTTTTTACAGTATGATCGTTTATCTGCCAGACTATTCACAAATATATGACCTAGAAAAAGCAGAGCATCTGGTAGAAGGATAAAAGAAGTAGCTCTTTCTCTTACTTTCTCACTCTCTTTTCTGATTCTGTCTGAACTAATATTTGATAATATTTTATTCAGTGGCAACTCAGTTTGAAGTTAAAGGTAAAGCTTTTTACAGATTTGAATGGAGGCTGAGGAAAGCCCATTCATTTTATACTTTAGTATAAGCCTAGACTATAAAAAGTAGTTTTATTATGGCTCCAGGGCCAGCCTTGATTTTTTTCCTAGGTTATTTATAAACTGGTTGGCCCCAGTGATAAAATATCAGCATGGCAGCAACATTGTGTTTGACCCATTGTTACCTTGCATCTCTTGCTAGGCTCAAACACCAAGACAATTTTGGACTCCTAAACTCTTTGGGCACCTCTTATAAGACTTCATACTGGTAGAAGATGCATACCAGCAAATTTGCATAGGGAAGATCTTATTTTTTTTTAGAATCTTCTCTAGAAGCTTAATAAGTGCTAAGAAAGTGTCACCACTCTGATTGGTAGCACTAAGTGCTGTTAATTTTGTAAAACATAAAAATGACTGAAGTCCTATTTAGTTGTCCCATGATGGTAGGGAAGTACTACTGAATGATGGATCAATCAGCAGAAGAGAAGACTAGAGACTTCTACCAAGCAAGAAAAACATCTGTTATGGGCCTAGCAAAAGACTGAATGTCTTTCACTCAATGATCAATCTATTTAAGTTTAAGACAGCCTATTTAGCAGAAGGTTAGCCAATGGATGTCGAGTCTTTTCAGCCACAGCAATTTAAGGAGTTATAATACTAAATCAAAAAGAACTTGTGATTGGCATCAGTGGAGTAAATACCCATATTAATGAAATCAGCTATCAAGAAAGCTAGGTGGCAACAGTAGATAAAATGTTAGACCGCAGGAAGACCTAACTTTGAAATCCAGACTCAGACACTTTGAACTGTGAGCCTGGGCAAAACATTTTAACTTCTTTCATCCTCAATATCCTTGCCTGTAAAATAGAGATGATAAGAAACCTACCTTCCAGGACTATAGTAAGGATCAAATTCAATAAAGAATGTTGCAAACCTTTGCAAACCTTAAAGTATATACTTTATCACAGTGCCAATTATTATCATTATTAATGATTTTGAAATATTGATATATAACAATGATTTTGGAATAAGAGCAGCCAAATAGGATCAAAAGTAGCAGTTCTCAACGTGTGGTCCTCGGGGACCCTTAAGAGTCCCTAAGACCCTTTCAGGCAGTCTTTGAGGTCAAAACTATTTTCATAATACTACTAAGTCATTATTTTCCTATTATGCCAGATTTTCTTCATATACTTAACCAAAACAACATATCACCACAGAATGAATGCAGAAGCAGATAGAAAACCTACCTGACTTTTATTAGGCCAGAAATTAAAGAGATTTGCAAAAAAAATAGTGCAATGCCAATTTTCTCACTATATTTTATTCTGGAAAATGTTATTTTTCATTAAATTATTTGTGTTAACATTATTATTTTAAGTCAGTGGATAAATATTTAATTTTTCAGATTAAATTTCTAAAATGGCAAATGTGAATAGATATAATCCATATATAAATAAAAATTCTTTCAGGTCCTCAATAATTCTTAAGAGAATAAAGGTCGGGGAGGGCATCTAGATGGCTCAGTGGATTGAGAGCCAGCTCTACTGATAAGAGGTCCTGGGTTCAAATATGACCTCAGATACTTTTTAAAATATTTAACCCTGAGCAAGTCATTTAACCTCAAAGCCTAGCCCTTACTGCCCTTTTGCCTTGGTACCAATACATAGTATTGATTCTAAGAAAGAAGATAAGGATTTAAAAAAGAGTATAAAATAGTCCTAAGATCAAAAAGTTTGAGAATTGTATATTTATAGCATTAAAAATAGCCTTTATCATAAAATTGTTGGCAAAAACAAACACCTTTAATTTTGAATGGTGGTTAAGTGGGGTGGAAGATGTGTTGTTAAATTACCACTGCTGCTCTGTTTCCTTTCCAATTCTATAAAAACCAATCTGAAATAGCATATATTCTTGAATGTTGTTGGATGCTTAGATCTCTGAATAAGACCTAGCATGGCATTGACTATGCCATTTAGATTATCGCTAAATTTGTTAAATAGCAAAACTTTTGAAATATGGCAAGTACATGTGATTCAACAGTTGAAATCCCCATTTTGGTTCATTATTGTGACAATGGAGGGTAATTTTGACACAATTGAAAAACTACAAGTTTTTAAAAAGAGATTTTCATTCTAAAAGCATTCACACAAAACTTTTTAAAAATATGCAGTCTTACAAATGGAAAATAGAAATAAGTCAATTTGCTTCTGGCATTTAAAAGTATTTAAATAAATATTTAATCTTTTACATTAATTTTGGCTAGCACATTTTGAAACTATTTTCTATGTCAACCATGTTGTCTGAGTACTGTTGTTTTCACTGTTCTGAGTATCACTGTTTTTTCTTACTATTTATTCAGTATCACTGACTGTATTTTGAATTTTGAAAAAATATGAGTCTTTATAAAAATTGATCAGGAATTTCTTAGTCAATGGATTATTGATATGAAAATACTTTGTAGCCTTAAAGAATGATATTAAAAAAACCTGTTATCATTGCATTGTGTTCCTTCTAAGTCTGTATACTGTTATTAAAACAGAATACTTTAAAAACACAAAATATTTATATTAAAATTGTTTGGTGCATAGAATTCATTCAGAACAATAACCAAACTAAACAAATCCCCCAGTGATACAGTCAAGTATCTCTAGTTTCTCACATCTCCAGCAGAATTCCTGCAGCGAAAACAGCAATACTCACACAGACAATATAAACTGTTACTCTGAAAAGTCACAAGGGATTGAACAGGAAGAGCTGACTATATATTGCTGTTTTCCTTTACTGTTCTAAATACAGTGACACAACTTTCACTTTGGAACTGTGCCTCAAGCAAATGAAAATTCTGCAATACAGTCGATGAATTCAAGTCCTTTCAAAAATAAGTTGTACAATTATCATGAATCACAGTATCATAACTAGGGTTTTAATGAACAATTTACCAAATTCACCAAAACACTGGAAGAAATCTAATCCTACTGTGTAAAGAGTGAGCCTCATTTTCCTCTTTTAATGAGATTTCTTAGTAAGAGGCAGTAAGTTGTAGGGGATAGAGGGCTGGTCTGTCTGGTCATCAGAAAAGTCTGATTTCCAGCTTGGTCTCTGATGTATTTTAGTTTTGTAACCTTGGGCAAGTCCCGAGTGCCCCAGAATTCTTTAAGAGCATATGAGTTTCCAAAAAGTATCAATGGTAGGAGTTTTTATACTTGGATTCCCCTCATACCAACAAAATCACAGACCAGGACCCGCTCCCCAAATAAACGAACTAACAAACAAATAAATAAATAGTGGGACCTATTATTAAGAATTTAAACAATTTATTTATTACCTCTTCAAATGAAATCATTGATACACACTTTATATCACAAATGCTTATACATTCCTGATCTTGTACACATGCTAAATTTGACAAAACTACAAAGATGACCTTCAAGCGACAGTTCTCTTTCAGAAGGCATATATATGTGGGTGTATATGTATGTGTGTATGCACATACCCACGCACACATAAATACATATTATGAATATATGTTTCACCTTAGTAAAATTTGTGCTAACAGTTATTTCTTTAACTGTTGCAGGTCCAAAAGAGATCATACGTCTGAATAATTTAAATTATTTTCTACCACAAACAGGACACTGTCTATGTTTATTTCACATATGTCATTTAGAGTTCACTTACTGTTAGATGTTGGAACAGCCACGCCCTCATGATATTTGTGGCTACTTTGGGAAAGATGCCACGCTTTTTATGACGCTTTTTGTCCTTATCTGGATCATCATCATCACCTGTGCTGGGGGAAGCTACACTGTTGTCCAAGCCATCACCTGTAAATATAGTGAATCAAATTTTGACTGATGCTACCTTGATTATGCTTTATTCAAAAAACTGCCTTTGGATATAAACAAAATAATAAGAGAAGTTAAAAGGTAATGGAGAGTCTGATAAACTGTTTTGCCAATGAGAGGGGGAAAAACTATTTCGTCTCTAAAATAGCTAAATCTGAAAAACCTCCACCCCAAACACAGAACTCTCTAGTCAAGCAGAATAGCAAATTGATTTTAATAGCCAATTTTTCAGTTTGTGAAGGAACAAAAGTCATTAGTGGGAAAATATGAGGTCTTTATTAATTATATCTTTAGAATAATTACTTTAACTGCATGAACAGATATATGATTGTCTCATGATGTGGATTAAATATAGTACTGTGACAAGTACCACCACAGGTGATAAATATCCTTCTAGGGGAGACAAATTCTATATATTGCCTTTGGGATCAAGTTGGAGGAGGGAAGATGCATATGATGTTACTCATATCCACCTATGATACACCTTAAGAAAAACTAAAAGAGTAAGTGAACATTAAGATAATCAGTTAAGTAAAACACTTGAGAGTATAGACTTGAAGTCATAGATGACAGAATTAAAAATAGAAAAGACCTCATAGGCCACCTAATTCATCCTCATCATTTTGCAGATGAAACTGAGGCTAAGAGAAGTTAAGTGAATTGCCAAGGACAGACAAATAATAAATAGGAGAGCTGAGATCTGAAAAAGCAAATCCTCTGATTTAAATGTAGCATTTTTTTTTTCTTGAGAAAGCCTTTCATTCCAAGCCCTGGGTTCAAATCCCTGCCATGATATTATTTGATTCTTGTCTGACTGTGGGCAAGTTAACCTCAACAAGTTCCTACTTTCTCATCTACAAAATGATGATAAAACTTCACAATCTATCCCACAGGGTTTTTGCAACTAATGGGCTTTGCAAATCTTAAAATACCATAGCAATATAAGCTGTTGTTATTGGGTAGGATTGTGTTTCTCTTCTAGTAGCCTAACATATGAAATAAGCTTTAATTTTAAATCAAAGTCAATTGAAATCAGTCAAATTATCTTCTAGTCACATAGTCTAGAACATGACTATATCATCACTGAGGTATTTTTTAGCTCTAAAATTCCATGATTGGAACTAAAAAGTTGCCTATAAAGTATATTTCTCTACATTAAATCCTGTTTTGCTATTTATTTCCATTATAAAATTGGAGCTGTGCTCCTCTGGGAGGAAAAATGTTGGCCTCGTGAGGCAATAAAATTATATTTTAGGATGTAGTAAAAGTTTAAAGGTATATATTTAAAAGAAAATATACTTTCTGAGGAAATAATCGTACTACTCAAAATAAATCATAACTATAAATGGAAAGGTGTTACTATTATTTCTATTTGTCACAAAAGCAGAAAAGACAAAAGGAAAAAATAACAAAGGACCAAATACACTGGATTAAAAAGTCTTCCAATGTCTATCAAACTTCCTCCTTAATAAGCTACAGCAAAATAGGTGTTTTAGTAACTTCGAACCTATATTCCCTAGTACTCTGTGCACGTTGCTGGCATTTTTAGAAAAACTCAGTTTGATAGAGGGAGAAACATGGGGGTAAGGATTAGTACTGCAGCAGTAAATGAGCAAGAGAGTTTATTTACAAGAGTAAATGAAGTAATAGGGAAACATGCTCTACAGCCAAAGGAACCAGAAAATTCCATAAAACAGGTTTTATATGCATGTTCTTTCTATATAAATACACCTACATATATGTGTATACATACACACACATACACATACACACAAATGCACATATATGCATATACATACACAAATGTATGTGTGTGTAAATATACACATAGATACAAGAGAAATGAAGTCTATATGTGCATGTGTATATGTATATGTGTATGAATGCATGTATGTATGTGTATATAGAAAGAGTAGAATTGAATCCATTTTTTGATATATAAGTGCTCTCAGTTCCTATAGAAAAAAGGTATATCTGTAATTTTGTTTTACTACATATAGAAAAAAAATCTGCATTTTAGTTTCTCTAGACAACCCACTGAAACTTAAATTGCTGCTTAACAAATACTCAGGACAACTCCTCTTGGCCAAGAAGCAAACAAACAAAAATGACCAAAGAAGAGCCTTGAATTGAACTGAACTAAAAATGCAACTCCACTTCATTTAGAAGACTTTTTAATACTTCCAATATTTGTAATCATGCCCTATCTATAAAATTCAATCACACCAAAGAAGAATGAGAAATTTTCTGGGTTCGTTCTTTGGTTGAATTTATTGGGCTTGAAACAGTCCTTTGTGAGCATTTATAATCCAACCCAATCCAATAAACACTGAGGACCTAACTATGGAGAAAGCATAGGCACTAGTGGGATCACTGCCCTCAAGAAGCTTAAAGGAGAAGTTTTCTCTCTCTTTGCATAACCAAGCTTCTGAGGAGGGCTCCAGACATATTTGAATGATAAATTCTTTTAAAGTCCAATATTTAAAGAGGCTTTTTATGCGGAGAAGCAATTCACCCTATAAAATAACAATTCATAAAAGAAACATGAGCCAAGGAAACAACTCAACAGCATTTAAAATTTCAATGGGCTAATCCACTTCAAGTTTATTAAAGTTAACCAAAGAAAAGAGACATGCATATTATTCGCTCATTGATTAAACACAAGGAAAAACTTCTAACCTAATGACATTTTTTTAACCTCTTCCCCATAATTATTTTTAGTCCTTTAAATTTTTTTTTCCTGTTTATTTCAGAACCCCTTCAGATTAATTTAGTAGAAAATGCCTAGTGCTTGCATAGAAGAGAATTCATTGATAATTTATGGAAATATCTACTATAATCCAGAGGAGATGACTTTTTTCCAGCTTTGTGCATCAATAGATAATCAAGGCCTTAAAGCAGCCTTAGCTTCCCATTACCTCAGGCAAAAAAATTCCTGAAAGCATGCCTTGAGGGCACCTGAATTATATACTCCATTAGGAGGGGAAAGGCTTTCTGCATTCCATGTATAACACTCACCAGAACCTTTCCTGTTTATTTCTGCTGTATGAAAGCAGAAGCATTAGGAACAGAATTTTTTAAGTGAAGACTTATGTAGATACAATGGAGAAACCTTTCAAGCGAGATCCAGATCACCTCCTTCAATCCCTGGCAGTGACCTATCCCAAATAAAAGGTTTCTGTTACATCATTAGCTCAAGCCAAAAACAGCCTTGGCTTAATGCACAGTTTGTTCTTCCTACTGTTTTTAGGCAAATACAGCTACTTTACTCCCATCTGGGAGGGAAATTACACTGCTGGGTTGTAATCTAAGACAAGATTTTCATTGGAAGCAAATGCTTTCAATCCAGTGTAAATACTGGTGCATGTTCAGAAAAGCCTAAAACAATAAACCCTGGTCCTGTCCGGCACAAGTCAAGGGAAATGGAGACGGAAAAGCAGCATAATAAAGCAAACTATTCTCAAAGTAAACTCTTTCATAGATTTTAATAAATGGCTTGACCTCTTCCACTTTTAAGGATTGGAAGTTGATCTCATAATGTCTAGATCTCAGAGAAAAGCCAAAGTGGTCAGTTGTACCTTTAGCATTTCCATCCACACTGCAATTTGATAGTCACCTCTATGAGGTCTCTGGGGGATTTATTTCCTTCTCTTCTCCCCTCCCCTAAATTTTTAAGATTGCTAAAAAAAAAAAAACAAAAAAAAAAACAAAAAAAAACACCAAAAACCTTAAGAGAACCACTGACCAACCACAGGGCAGCGGCTCTGAACCACATTTGTAAAATGTCAGCCGTGACTTCATTCCTAGAACTGACTTCTCCTGCCGCCAAATGAAGGCAAACTGAAAAGGTGGAAATAATCATAAAAATGATGCTAGTCCATAAACAAGCTTACAGCCTCATTAGTATAGCAGTAGGCTCCACTGGGTGATTTATGCTCGTTTTGCTGATGCCATGAGGAAATGCCATAGGGCGACTTAAGCCAACTGCTAATGGTTTCTGACAGCTTCTTAGCAACTAGTGCAAGCAACGTTGTGGCGTTTGCGAGTGACAGAAACCGAAAATGTCATATTATCTGCCCATGTGTCATGAAGTCCGTGTGGCAATTAACTAGTAGGCCAGTGACTGAGGGGCCAGAGGCTCTTGAACATGGCCCTTGGCTATTCCGAGACAGACTAGGCGCAAGGATTGCATTCTCACTGCACATATGCAACATTCTAATGCAGGAATCTGGTTCACACCACCTTTCTGTCATTGATGAAACTGGTCCAGGCCAATTCTTTCTCGATAGGAACTCCAGTTGCTTTCTCTTTAGCTGATGCGTGGCATGGTCAGGGGAGCATGTGGAGTAATCTGCTCTCGTAGGGTTGTCTGGGTTGACCTTAATGGGCAATATCGAGTTCTTTGGTTTTTGAACACTGGATCCAAAGGTGCTACCTTTCCCCCCCCCACCCCCTTCTTCTCAACAAATTAGTCTAAAAGGATTTAAGATCACTGAAGCAGACTCATTGCCTGTCAGATTGCTAGGAGCATAGGAACTCTGCACAGCAACAAGATACTATTTAAAAAACACCAAGGCTGTAACAAGCAGTGAGAGAGTCTTGGCTACACTTTTCAGTTTCCAAGCTATCAAAACCATGCACTATATGTCAAACTGTCAAACCTTTCAGCATGGGCCATTTGGCCTTTCAAATAATATTTAAGAATTGTTTTTACAAAATTTTATAGGCCATGGTCTAGTGAAAGAGGCCAACCAACAAAGAAAGGAATTTGTACTACAATTCGTCCACGGACAATTTCTTGTGAGACCTGGGCCTATCCCTACGGAACAAGGCAGGTGACCTGTGGCAGCTCCCAGGCTGTCAGAGAGCTCAGATTTCAAACACGTTCAACTCAAACGTCCCAGAGTTGCCTATTTAAGCATGCCCAGGCATTTAGGCTGTGCTATCTCATTCCTTTCAAGAAAGGATAAAGCAGCATTTATCGTATTCAGGCCATTCAATGGGTCAGACTGGCCATGTCAGCAGGGGTTCCTCTCATGCAGGTCAAAACCCTCTCCCCTTTTTCTCCCCCTACCAACTCACTCTCTGTCCCTCCAGTACCACCATTCCCCAACATCTACACAGAAGTATAGTCAAGAGCAAAGAAATTAAGTTCATTAAAATTCCACCAAAATAGCTAGGGACTTTCAGTATTGGTGGAGAGCCTCATATTAGAAGAATTGCTACCAATTTCTTCACCTAATAAAGACACTTTTAAAAACAGGGATATATATATATATATATATCTAACTGCCAGGGCAGGTAATAGTGCAAGTCTAAACGTTTTTTGTTTCTTTCACTAAAAGAAAAGATGAAAAGGAAACAACTTTATTCCAACAGTTTTAATTTGTAGATTCAACTGGACTTCATAAAAGAGTTTCAAAAACATTTTCAACTCAAACATTTTCCTCTCTTGTTCATATACAGAAGTAACATAATTATTTGACATTCATAATGGAATTCAAAACTGAAACCCACTTACAAAGCCTTTTTATAACTTAGATGTTATTTAGAAAATCATCCTAAAAACACTCATAAAAGATCATGTGGCATAATGCTAGGGTTTTCTTCAAATGAAATCATTCTACCATATCCTAATTTTTATTAGGAAGAAAACAAAAATAGAGAGTTATGGTCAATTTTTTTTCTTTTTATCTTTCACAATGAGCATGGCCACCTGAAAAGATGATATTGTATTCCTTCATTCCTAGTGATTCTAGAGCATTTCAAGAATCCAAAATTTAGGTTGCTTCCATCTGTGTAATCCTTTGTGAAAGCATTTCATTCTGTGGGGCTGTTGTTTAATGTTAATGTCCATACTCTAATGGCAAATGTGGAAACTATAACATGCAGCCTTAGGTGCTCACGCTTGTGATAATTCTGAAGCTACTCCAATGATCTGGTCCAAATGCGGCTGGAGTGCAAGAATCCAGAAGACAGATGGAAGAAGGTCCCTAGGTTTTGTTGGAAAGGATGAGAGACCACCATTTTGCAGTAATCACCAATCTTTTTTGAACATTTTAAACATGTTTTTCTTCAAGGCATTAATGAAACATATTTGGTTAAGGTTCTGCATGAATGTGACTTCTTGAAGATTTCTAATGATCTTGATTTTCATCTGAATGGGTATTCCTTTCAACCAATGAAAATGTCAAATGCTTTTTATCTTAGTAGACAGCTTTGAGAGTTCTTACAAAACTGCAAAAACCAAAATCATTAGGCTTGGCAGTCAGTTTTTTTTGGATGAGCTTCTTCAGACTTTAATTTTTAAGAGTTTAATTATGGTCTAATTCAGCCCTTTCAATTAAATTTAACACATATTTATTTAGAAACCATCAATGGGACACTCATTTTGATATTTTTTTCCATCTTTACATATAAATAGTCTTGTTTTCTGTTAAAAATGATGCTAGTTTGATCAAATTAATGTAATAAAAAAGATTCAACCAGGTGATACCATATAGTTTATTTCACCATCCACAAAATTTTAATACTAAGCACAACTGAAAGAGAAGAAGCATTTCCCAAAACTCCCATGTGGCATCGTTAGGAATCACAATAAACAATTAGATGTTGGCAGTCACCATGGCTTCTATAACTTCCAGCAGCTACTAGCAAAGGCTGTATGTTGTATAGCATGAAAGTAGCTGTTATTAGGTATAGGAAAGCAGGGTATGAATAAATACTTTTAAATGGCATGCAGAAATATTATAATGATGTGTATAATTATAATTGCAAATTCTGTTATGTAGCAGAGGTTGACTTGGTCTTATATAGGCTATCTCAAAAAATTTGTAATTATTTCGATAGTTAAGAGAAGACCACCACCAGCATAAGTATTGACACAACTATGGACTGTTTTATTAAAAGACAAAGTTTTGGGGCAGCTAGGTGGCTCAGTGAATAGTCAGTCCTGGAATGGGGAGAAATTGGATTCAGAACTAGCCTCAGACACTTCCTACCAGTGTGACCCTGGGCAAGCCACTTGATCTTCATTGCCTAACCCTTACTGTACTTAGTAGTACTGATTCTAAGACAGAAGGTAAGGGTTTTAAAAAGAGACATAGAATTCAAGTTGTTTGGACAGTGAAGAGCAGAGGTGAAATGTCAAATGCTCTGTCAGCCCCACCAAAAACAACTTTTTGTTTAGATCATTTTAATCATCAACTTTCTGGCAGAGGAAAAGAATACTTAGTTCTGCCTCTTGCTTAAATGTATGTCTATCAATGAGCATTTGTATTTTAGCATTACTTGTGTGTAATAAATAACTAGTCCCATACCTGATTCATATTTAGAGAGTATCTCTCTAACCCTGTGAGTACAAATCTCATCATGGAGCACCAATATGAGGGGCTTAATATGACAAAAAGTGGGAGAGAAGGGAAGCTAACCCACCTCTCCATTAGAAGCCAAACTCTGGAAGCTGAACCCAGTTCAATTATAGTCAGGGTTCAAATGAAGAAGGACCTCATAGTTGAAAGAGAGTAGAGTCCCCTAGATCCTCTATAATCAGCAGTAATTCCCTAATATTTGAACTATTATTATTTCTATTTATAACAACAACAAAAAAACACTTTACTACCTGTAGCTGGCTGATTCAGGAGTTGTGACCCAAAGTTTGCCATTTTCAGTTGAAGTTAGGAAGGCATAGATTTATGGTAACAAGAAGGGTTCACTATATAGTCTCTGGAGAATGAGTCTTATTTAAATCTCTAATGGACAAATATGGTATTACAAAAACACAAATGCAACAACTTGGAACCAGAGAAATAAACTTGCTCCCTCCTCTGAATCTATATTCCTTCTGAAAAAAAAAATAAATAAAAATCAACAACAAAAAAAAAGTTGACATATCCCGGGTCCATAATTCCTTGCTGAATTTTTACCATGAAGATGCCTTCATTTTATGACATAGAAGAGCTTCATTTATGGAAATCTCTGTTATTTTATTCCTTAAGTTTTTGCTTTTTTAAAAGAGCATCAAAGGAATGAACCATACTTTTAAAAAGAAAAGACAAAGATCAATGGGGATTCTTCATCACTATCAAATGTGTATTTGTTTTTTCACTCCAACCAGAGATTTCAAAAGTATCAGGAAACCCTTTTACTGATGCAATTCATCTGTAATTTACATTCACATCACAGAGAACATAAGTGATTGGTTCATATTTGTAGTTGATAACCTGTTATTCCATTTGTATAGGGAACACCAGATGAGGAAACACTCAATAGCAACGTAGGTATGCATCTTCTTTGCAACTTATAGTTCTAGACCTTTGCCTAGAGCACTAAAGAGGTTAAGTGACTTGGCCAGGGTCACAAAATCAGTACATATCAGTCAGGATTTCAACACATATCTTTTTTACTTACAAGCCATCTCTTTCCATCATGCCAAGATGACTTTCTTTCTATACACTAAATTTACTTTATTTTTGCTGAATATTGTCTTACTTTTTAAGTAAGTTTCTAGCTTGTAGCCTACCTAAACACAAAATATAGAGAAAAACTGAATCAAGGGATTACAAGCAGACTTCCCTCAACTTCCATTTCCAAAAGTTTGTTTTTAAGTTGGCCATGTGGTATTCAAAACACTTTTCTATAGAAAAGAGTAGATATCTAGCCAAACTAGCCCAACAAAATCTAGTTAACGTATGTAATTGAATGTATTATTGAGTATTCATCTAAATCTGGGGTCCTTGGAGCAGGAGCTCATATTCGGCAGGAAAGAATAGTGAGAGCCAGCTCCTGGTAAAATCTTGAAATAACTGAAGTTTGTTTTTGTCACCTTACTTTTCTGTTATGCTCTCTCGATTTCCATTACTTTGTCCCGAAATCACAAAGTGCCTCATCCAAACCTATCGCCACAATGTATGCTATGCTCCAAGCATACTGATCTCCACACTCCTCTATATACACACATCAAACCTCCCTTCATTCAGTGAAATTTATCTTTAGTAGTTAGGAAGAAATCAATATAGTTGAAGTTATTCATATGAATTTGTGAAAGCCTAATAATGCTCATTAAACTTTCTGGAGGGTTGATGGGTTTTTTTTAAAGTTTCATGCATTTTTCAAAGTATGCAAATGGATTTTTATTTAGTGGGACATCAGGAACTAACAAGGTGAAATGGGCATTTTAGAAGAGCTCTGACATAAGACATTTCTGGGCAGGAGTCAGTCCACCACACAGATAGAATACAGACCTACCAGAGAGGCTGTTCTGAGGGTCATTTCCACTAAATTGTTGCTGATTTTCAAAGTTTCTTCCCTTCTGCTATTTCTGAATCAAAAGGCTGTTTAAACACCCTCTTCCCTGCCCCACCCCCCACAATGGCTCCCATGGCAACAGCTAAGAAGCTTCAGTAACTTAGGACGAAAAGTAGGGATGATTGTTGTCTGTATGGCTTATTTATAAGTTGGGTATTTATAAATTTAGGACTTCTTGGATGCCAGAGTTGAACTAATATCTTTAATACACAATGAGGTCTCTTCCATTCTGTGGTTCTTCACTGGCAAGGCAACTAATTTACAAAACTGAGACCTCCCTTAAAAAGAGAGGTGGGGAGAGAGGAAAGGAGGGAGAGAGAGGGGGGGGAAGGAAGGGAGGGAGAAGTATGGGGAAGGAAAGAGAGAGGAAGAGAGATAAGAAGCTATGCCAAAAAAAAATCTGGTCTAAAATTAAATATTTAGTGAATTTAAATGGAACAAAGCAATAATTGCATTTGGATTTTAATATACATGTATGTGATTTTAAAGAATTCATTAGATCTTTAAATAAATGTTCATGCAGATTATAAGTCAAAAAAAGACATCCGGGGGCAGCTGGGTAGCTCAGTGGAGTGAGAGCCAGGCCTAGAGACAGGAGGTCCTAGGTTCAAATCCAGCCTCAGACACTTCCCAGCTGTGTGACCCTGGGCAAGTCACTTGACCCCCATTGCCTATCCTTACCACTCTTCCACCTATAAGTCAATACACAGAAGTTAAGGGTTTAAAATAAAAAAAAATTAAAAAAAAAAAGACATCCGTATTTGAAATTTACTGAAAAACAATCTTCCAAAAGAACTCATAAACTTAAAATTATACCTGTGGACAGGTATAATTACATCGAGAAGTTTGACAAAATTTCCAAGTTGTTTTCTTCTTGAATCACTGTACTTTTTTCTTTTGAAAAGGGAGCACCTTCTTCTAGTAATTCAATATGACTTTTTGACTTGAATTCCCCTCAGGGGAACAACAGCAAATTAGTTGCCTATACACAGAAGACATACAGCACTGATGAATAGGAAAAAACACAGATTTTACTCATTTTTCATCTATTCAGCATTTTTAAAAACTAGACACCATAGAAGGGACCTGGGGAAAAAGAGACCTATTAGAGCCTTAGAAACTCCAGGATTATGGACATGCTATAAGACATTACTGAATCTATATATTTGCACTATACATTAAATATTAAAACAAGAACAGTGAAAAGCCAATGGGAAATCTTACAACCTTTTTCCTAGGAACAAAAGAAAATAACTGTAAAGGTGAAAACATAAAAAGGCATACTCTTTCACTGAGTCGAAATCTCAAAAAAATTAAACTATATAAGATTTTATAATACTCGATTTCCAGACAACTTTTGGCATATATGAGAGACTTCGAAAAGTTCTCCAGAAAAATTTGTAAAACATATATCATAATGTGATTATTGAATTAAAAACAACTATGACAACAGTATATTTGAACTTTAGGAAAGAAGCAGCACATGAAGGAAATTCTATCTAAGAACATACACAATTCCTTGGTTTTAAAAAGATAATAATATATTGCTTTTCAGAGCCTATATCCCAAAAGACACAGCCTACTAACTGATTTTTGAAGTATTTATTGTAGTGTATATTTTCTATCTTTTACTACATATACACATACATAAAAATACATAATTTATCCACAAACCATTTAGGCTACAACCTTGACTGGATGAGAGCTGCAAAAAAAGAAAAGCAAACCTGTCATAAAGCTCATGTACTTTGTCCACTGGGGAAACTCTCAGACCCTAGCACAAAGCCTATTTATTCTTATTTTAAATAAATTCTGTTAGGTTTGTTTATGTGGCTTCCTTGTGTATGACAAGTGAGAAACAACAAATTAGAAGTTGGTGAGAGGAGCTAGAATAGGCAGCAGTAAGAATGGACAATTGACAGTCTACTGGCCACAGGAAAGAGAAAAATTCTAAAAAGAAGCCACAAGAGCTCAAAAAAACCCACCCTAAAATCAAAAAGTGATGTTTATAATAATAATGCTATAACTGGTAATCTGGTCCAATCCCTAATGAAACATGTATTCCCTCTAAAACATCCCTGACAAGGGGTTAGCCACCCTCTATTTGAAGACCTTTTGTGATGGTGAACTTAGTACCTTTCAACCCACTGGGGAGGAAATCATAGCCCATTTTCCTCAATGGTAGCTCATTTCATTTTTGAACAGCTGTAATTGTCGAGAAGTTATATTAAGCCTTGTATTACTATAATCTGCTTTCCTGTAACTTCCATCCATTGGTATTAGTTCTAGAGCCAAGCAGAGTAAATTTAATTCTTTCTCCATATGTTTAAATTTCTGAAGACTTCGATCACGTCTCTGATTTTCTCTTCTCTAGGATAAACATAAAACCACCCACAGAAGAAAGAAGTGGTATAGAGAACAGTATTCAAGAAGTGGGGAGGGAAGCAAATGTATGCTCAAAAAGCCAAAAGAACAAAACAGCACGTTGTGCAGTTGGATTTCTTTGAAGGGTAAATAAGGAGATTCTCTAGTCATACTTGTAGTACTGAGCAGCTACCTAGGAAAATAAATGATCAAGGATTTACGGTATGTGTGGGATGCAGTGGTTGGATAGTATGAAGAAGGGAAAGAAAGAGACAAGCAGGGAAAAAACTGGGATGAAGAAAAACAAATGAAGTAGGCATTAGAGCCCTGGTATGAAAGCAAACAAATGAAAAATCTAATAGTTCATAGGAGAAAAATTGGGAAATCACTCACTAAACCAAAAGAGTGAAATTTTTCTCAAACTGCTACTTGTTTCTCGCCTTGTTTCTTTATCCAGCCTTCCTTCTTCCCCTTACTGTTTGGGGCCCCAATTGTAGCTGTTATTACCTTTTATTCTCTATAGGACATCACCATGCAGGTTCCTTTGCCCACGGCCAAAGGAACTTGCTCAGACAGATCATTCCCAGTTCAACACATACCACTCACTTTGCTAATTAATGATGAATTCCTGCCTTTCAAAACAAAATCAAGAGACAGGAGGAAAACAAATAGGTCACAAAAATGAAGAGCCCTGACTTCACTTCCATGATCAAACTAAAGATAAAATAAATGTTCCAGATCTCACCTAGAAAGAATAATTATTTTTTAGAAAATAAAATCTCCTCAGACTTTACATTATGCATTGTGAATCAGGAAAAGGGCTTATTATAGAGGCTATGAACGGTTTTTAATCATTTAATTTAAAGATAAACTATCTCCTTCCCTCATTTTAACAGAACAAATAAAATGCTTCTCTGCCCCAAATCAGTATTTCCTCGCTAATGTGCCCATTGGTCACACTAGTGTTTCTGAAACATGTGACTGGTGTGCTAAAGCTGATTGGATTTTCCCTCCAGCTCTGACTTCTCCCTAGCACCTCCTCTTTGCCACCTGGGCTCCTTTTATTGCTATATCCCCCAAACCTCTTTTCACTTTGGCCTCATAGATTCCTGTCCCTCTTTCTACCCTCTCAAATCAAGACCTTACTCAGGACTCCTTTTAGATATGAGTCATTCAATTTTGTCCCATTCCCTCTCATCAGTCATCAAATGACTGTGACCCTTTCAGCCCATCCCCCCTTTTTTCTACTGTTGTGAATATTCTTCTCAGGCCAGCCTTCTCCCCACACATTTTTTCCAGTGCCATAAAGAGGACACCAAACCTCTGAGCCCCCAGTTTATCTTGGTAGATTTTTTAAACTGGCAGATGTGCTGCAAAATTAAAAAGATCAGGGGAACACTGCTCTAAATACTCCTATAACATGGCGGGCAGACTACTGGCTGATGAGTGTATATTGTAAGGCAATTTGGGGATCATAGATTTTCATTTCTTTACCATCATTCCAGGAAATGGCAGAATTCTTAATGGCCTATAAAAAGTATTTTAATGGTTTTCAAAGAGCTTGCTTTTAATAGTAGGTAATATCAAGAAACTGTTCTGATATATGGAGAAAGTCTGCTGTAGAAGAATTATCTTTAAAATCATAGAGAATGGAAATTACCTAGAGAAGAAAACAAACCTTATTCCTCTTATATTCTCTATCCAAAATGTTCATTTTCTAATCATATTTAATGAGCAATGAATCAAATTCCCCAAATAAAATGTGTGTACATCTGTATATTAAACATAATATAAGGTTTAGGTATGTTTTAACTTAAATATGCTGAATAAGCCCAAATGAGCCATAATATTTCATATTTCATAATATTTCATATTATACTCCTCCAAAAAAAGAATATGAAGACAAAAGAAGCAGCTTTGTAAAAATGAAGATCAGAGTATGTAACAATTTGGGCAAGATATGTAAAGAATAATTATAAGAATATATTATAAGTAAAGAATAAATATAAGTAAGAAGTAAAACTCAGGCTCTTCCCAACTACCAGCTCATCCACCAGACCTAGAAAATGTACCAAACTAAATACTGATGGGAGAATGTAAAGAAACGTCACTGTGAGTCATTCTTTAAGCCCAGATCAACATAGGGAGACAGATAGGTATGTAGACACTGGGGATAGGATCCAATCAGGACTGTGCCTGGGCAAGAACATTGCAGCACCTGGAGAGGCTGTGCTCCAGGGCAGGGAGAGGTCAAAGAGCCAGAGAGGGCATCTTGACCTCATGCAGGGTGTAGGAAAAGGTGCCAACTGGAAGCCTTTTTGGTCGTTATTCAGTTCCCACAGAACCAAGGACTGAGGAAGGGGCCTAAAACCTGGAATGGTTTTTATGGGATAAAGAACTGGCCCAGGCCCTGAAGAGTGCCAAAGAAAAACAAATACAAAAGCTAGCTGACACTGTGGCTTTAACTCCAGAAGCAGAATATCATTTCGTTCCAACTTCTAGCCTAATTTAAAATTTATGGAGAAATAATTAGGGTAGAAATTCCCGACCTGAGGGAAACCTGTGACTCTGAATGAGTAGAGACTTTCCTAGTAGGCTGGTAGAATTGAGTCCAGAAGCAGTTTGCTGTTGCTCACACCTAAACTCAGATCAGGAAATCACAGACCTCAGACCAGAAATGCAGCAAGAAGACTTTGTCCTACATGAGAACAGTTTAGGAGCACTGCAGGCCCATAGCAGGAAATGTTTTTGAGATGCTGGAACAACACAACACTTAATACCCCAAGGAAGCATCAGCAGGCCCAACTTAGATTATTCCTCTAGAAGTATGTAAAACTTGAATCTAACATCAAGTCTAAAATCAGGAAATAGGCCTGAAAAATAAACAAACAAAATAAGAATACCTATCATAAGAATTTTATTATGGTGACAGAGATGTTCAAGACATGATCCAGAAAGAAGAGAATGATTCCAAAACACCTACAAGCAAGACTTAAAGAAAAAGATAATCTGGGCTTAAAGCCAACTAGAATTTCTGGAGGACATGAAGCAAGAGTTTTCAAAATCTTTTTTTGATAATCAAGATGAAAATCGTAGAGGAAAAAATGGGAAAGAAATGAGAATTATGGGAGAAAATTGGAAGGAGAAATAGCAGATGGTCCAAGAGATACAAAATCTTGCCCAACTAACAAGCATCCTGAAAATCAGAATAGACCCAAAATTGGCTATAACAAAAAATATTTTTAAAAAAGCTAAAAACCTGAAAAAAAAACCCTAGAAGAAATGTAAAGTATCTTATAGATTAAAAAACAACTGACCTAAAAAGAAAAACAGGAGAAAAAAATTTCAGTCTATATGCTTGACCAAATCAAATACTTAGGTATCATGTTTCAAGAAATCTTAAAAGAAAATTTCAAAAATGTCCTAAGATTAGAGGAAAAAAGTAGAAATAAAAAGAATCCACCAGTTGCCTCCTGTAAGAAACCCCAAAATGAAAACCCCTTAGAACATCTTAGTCAAAACTGAGTATAATGCATCAGGAAGAAAAGTAGTACTTGAATGAAACAGAAAACTTCCAAGTATACCTGATGAAGAGACCAGAACTGAATAGAAACCTTCAAACACACGCATTAAAAGAAACATAAAATGTTAAGCCTACATGAAAAATCTTAAGGAACTAAATAAGGATAAATTGCTTATATTCTAATAAGGGAGGGTGTTGTATGTGTCCCTTCTGGGCATGATCATCATCAGATGTTATAAATGGGGTTATGCTATATAAAATAATGAAGGAGGATAGTTTCAGAGAAATTTGCTAAGTTTAGAGTCAAGTGAACAGAACTAAGAAAACAATGTATAAAATGCCATAGATGGTGTAAAGGAAAACAACATTGAAAGAATTAGGGGCTCTGATTGGCATAATGACCAAGTACAATTGCAGAGACAATTGATGAAACATTCAACCTACCCAGAGTATAGCATGATACATGTATATGTGCATGAATTTGTCTTTTGGACATGGTCAACAAGGAAATTTTTTCTTTCTGCTTAATTATATAAATTTGTAACAGGGAGTTTGCCTTTCATTCTCAATTGGGATAGGGAGAAGGGTATTAGTTGATGAGGAAGTGGAAAAGATGGCTTTTTGGTGACTGAAAAAATGAAATAAATATTTTTAAAAGAGTAAATACAAAAACTGTCATTGAGATATTAAATGAAGAAAAAGTAAATATTGTCCATGAATAGACCCTAAGAAGTAATTATAGTAATAAAAAAGTAAATGGTAGTGAGATATGCTATGGTATATGAAGATAAAAGCAAAGAATTGTTGATAAGAGTGGGAAAACTCCCTTTGGTATTCTCCGAAATAAACAAAAGAGTAGGACAAAAAACATATAATAAGCAGTTACACATGAAATGGTGGTATAATTTCATAGGATACAATGAAAATTAGGAAGTAAGCCCATACTACCATAAATTAAGTCTTCTATATTCAACAACATTGAGAACACGAATATGTACTAGTGTGAAAGGGGATAGAAAACCTCATTACAATGAGACTGGCACACAATATGTGAATTAGGGAAACATGATAAATGGAAAGAAAAAAGTTTAAAGCATCCTTTTCAACTATTTTAGAAAAAAACACTTGGAAAAATGGCTGACCTCAACTTTTCAATTAAAGACTTTTCATTTTACTGTTACATAAAAGAAATGAAAATTATCCCTGGGGAGAGTATTAAAATGAATATAAAAGCAGGGGTAGTGGGGCAGTTCTATAACTCCTGTTACTAGGGAAGATAACACTGGTGGATCACTTGCACTCTGAAATTCTGAGCTTCAGTGAGTGTGATAAACTAAGCAATGTTCACATTAAGTCCATTTCCAATATGGTGACCTCTAAGAGCAGAGGGCCCACCAAAATGCCTTTTAAAATAGGCACACAGGTTCAGCTTCAAAATGAAGTAGGTAAAAATTTCTGGGCAGATGAATACATTGGGTAAGACATGGAGAACCCAAGCTCCCAAAAACAGATAGATGATGGATGAATCAATAGATAGAAGATATATATATATATATATATATATATATATATATGTGCACATATTCAAAGCTACAAAGAGATAAAATGACTATGAGGGCTACAGTAGCATCCCTAAAATGGGGGATACTGTGGTCTAGATGAGACATTGTTATCCTTTTTTTTCTTCCACAAAAGCTCCATTAAATTTTTAAATAATAAAGCCATAAACATGATTACCCAAAATCTACATGTGAGTAGTTGAGGAATGAGGTAGAGCCAAAAGCTACTAATTAGTCTCATCTATCTTTATTGAGGACACAGAAAGCAGAGAAAGCCTACAACCCATTTTTTAAAAAGGTGATTAGTCTTTATAGTTATTCCCTGTCTTCATTGCTTCCCAAAACCCTCCTCTCCTGCTTTTTCAGTCATGTAGAAATGGGAAATATTCCCAAATCTTATCTAGTATAATCCTTGTAGAATAAAGGAATACTATTTTAAATTCCACAACCAAAAATGATTGCCAACCTGACAAATGAGGCTAAGTATGTAAGTGAAGTACTCCTTTCTTCTAGGAACTTCTCTGGAGTAAGTATTTATGTCCCAACAGGCTCTGCAAAGGTCTCAACAGTATATTTCTTATTCAGATGATAACTGTTTCACTGAACATGTTTGCATCCATATCAAAGGAACAGAAATATTTAAGAGTATGTGGTGGTACAATCAGATCTCAAGAAAAAGGGGCTGGGAGTCTGAGCCAAACAGCATTCACTAGAGAGATGCCCCAGGGCTGAACTTTGTTTCTTCCCTCTGGTCATGAGGCTTCCTTATGATCAGAATTAAAACATTAACAGTTGAATTATGGGAATATGGTCTCGTTCACTGGTCTGAGGCTTCTTAAGGTACAGAAGGGGACAGATTTTGGTTATACACCAACCAATGAAAAGGAGAAACTATGGTGAAATCCCTAATTGGTGTGAATCAGTTAACTTTTCTCTCCTTTAAACTTTTCTTTTAAAAGATAAATTAGATATGCTGATTAGACTTACTCCCCAAGGTACTCTTAACTTGAGCAACCAGCAATCTCTTTCTCAAATGATCCTCATAATTTTCCCTAAACGGGACAATCTTATGAGGTCCCATTTTCCTCTGGAAAAAAAGTATTCCGTGTCTCCAGAGACATAGGTGGTATAGTGGATAGAGAGCTAGCCTTGAATTCAGGAAGACCAGAGTCCAAATTCTTGGGCAACATCACTTAATCTTACTCAGCCTCAGTTTCTTTATCATCAAAAAAGGAGTTAATAATAGCAATTATCTCATAGAGTTAGTTGTTGGGATTATTAAACTAGGCATTATATAAAAAGTGGTTTGTAAAACCTTAAAATACAACATGAATTCTATCTACTATCATATAGTCACATTCTGTCTGGGTTTTCTTTATTATCAGACAACCATTTTCTCCTTCCACCTTTTTTCTTCTTTTCTCATCAAAGTCATTTTACTCATTTTGTTTTTTTAATCTACTTTTTAATCATATTCAAATTGTCACAATATTCTCCTATTATGCTTTGGGAGAATAGGCCTACTCATCCATGACCAAGAATGTATAATTGATTAATGAGGTTTTAGACATAAGAAATGAGAGATATTTGTTTTATTTAGTTTTTTAGGCAATAATTATTTTAAGTGGGATTTTGGTTCCAGGGAAGAAGGTTGACCTAAAATGGATTATAATCATCTATAAACATCAACAGATTAAGAATATTACCTAGCTTCATCCTCTAAATCCCAATTTGACTAATGACAACATGGAAAATGAGCTCTTATGGCATGAAATGAAACAGTAGATTCATTGATACAATTGTTTGATGGCACAGTTTACCCAAATATTGGAAAGAATATTTAGTTTATCATTAAGACTCCCATTATCATAGAAAATTATTTTCAGGGGGAAAAACAACTAAAATTTGCCTTGTACTTGAATGGAAAGTAGGTTGAGAACATTTTCATTGGCTCTTACTTTCAGGGAAAGGGGAATGGCCAATAAGAATATTCCCCAAAGATGTGCTAGTTAGCAACCGAGTCCAGTTTTATGAATGGCTAGACAATGCTCTTTTCACTTCTTCCTTGTACATTAAAGTGTTTATATTTATTGATATGTAGTCTCCTGGAATAGGAGGCTGAAAGACTTAAAATCAATTTCTGCTACTAACTAAAAAAAAACCTCCAATATGAGAGCCTTAAAGGCAAGGAGTGTTTCATTTTTGCCATTGTATTTCTTGATATCTAGGTTCAATTTTGGGGACATAGTAGACACTTAACAGTATCAACAGTTTCATTAGGCCCCAGGTCCATCACCAATAAGGTAACTATTAGACAACATACTTTAAAAGTTCCCTTTTATTTCTAAAATTTTAGTATTCTATCTCAGTATCACTAGGAAATTACATTGATAATTACAAGTCTGAGCACTACCAAAGAAACTACACACCGTGAGTTTTTCTTATTATTATGCCCAGGTTGTCAAAGATTTGACACAACCATGGTCTGTCTCAACCAAACAGGTTGGTATGTCTCCACCTCAACAGATCTTCAATTGTAACACTTATCTTTTAAATTGTAACATTGGTGGAAAGAAGTATTAAAATCACCATTTTCATTAGAATTGGCCTCCTTTTGCTCCCCAGAGAAAAGGCTCATTTCTTACAGGGTTAATGCATTTCTGTGTTCTAGTCAAACTAGCCTAGTTGCTATTCTCAATGCTGAATTCAGCATTTCATTTTCCACCTCCATATATTATTTTGTTTTTCATTCTAGGTCTCAATACATAGTGAGGTCTTAATGCTTGCTGACTTGACTTAACTGAATTAATGATCTATATATGTTAATATATATTTAATTTATTAGAGTTAATATTATACATATAAGATCTATATATGTTGTATCTCACCTGGTTTCCTACACTACTTTAGGAACAACACTGCAAGTATCTCTTCCACATTTTGGGGATTAGGGTGTGGTGGTGTTCCCTATAATCTGGAAAATCTGTGTAAAATTTTTTGGCTCCTCCTTTCATACCAGAAAAGAAGTCATTTTTTTCTTTTGTGGGGTATTTACAGTACTTTATTGTAAAATCTGGGTTAAGTATTTGGACATAGGCTATATGTTCTGAATTTCTAAACTCTTTGTGTGTCATCTGCTGGCTTCTGCAAAACTTTCCCAAAATTCCCATTTACTTTCTTATGCTAACCTGCAATATAGTGAAACTGCAATGGGGAAAGCTGTGATGTGGTAAGCATACTGTACTTTGACACCCCTCAAAATATGATGGTGGAAGAATTTTACTCAGGTGATCACTAAAGTTAATATCAAGAAAAAAATGCACATTCTGTGTTTCAGTGGACTGGAATACATCTGAATAAGTAACTCCAAGATCACTCAGAGTGAAAGCAGTTAAAATGACAGTCACATTTATTTAACAAGGAACACCAGTATTTTTAGCTGGTTCTATTTATTAGAAAATACATTAGAGAATATAGGAGAGTTGATTGTGTAGTTTACTGCTAGAAAACTCACATATTATGAATGATACAACTACATGGTCAAGAATAGTTTGCTCCTGGTCATTTTAACGAATGAAAATTAACATTGCAACAATTAGACATTGCCTTTTAACCACTCCACTGAGAGTGACAGAAGAATGATTATATTTTCTTGGTTTGTATTATTACAATTCATATGATCATGAAGAAAACAAAGGTCATTTTCCAAAGGTATTGTCGAAAGAGGAGATTCATTTATAAAGAAATAACTGTAATAGTAATAACACTGTTAACAAGACTTAAGAAAGCTTCTTGTCCCTAAGGCTTCTCAGAGTCCAACACACAACCATAAAATAAAGGACCAGTATCACAATTAGGAAGACAAGGTGGCCCAAAGGTAAACAAAAAGAAAGTGAATAAAATAGCATGCAGAACTATAAGCTGTCCTCTTGCCAAATGTTAACAACCATGGAACCCAAGGTAGAGCCTTAAAGCACAGATACACTTGGTTATATGCCTGTAACTAAGCTTTCAATGAAAATTCTAGGACTCCTTTCTCTTCAAGAGGAGATGAAATGAGAAGCTAATTATGACTATCATTGGTGGTTAAAAGGATAAGCAAGCAATTTCTTAGATTGGTCCTATATAGCTCAAATTGTAAATGCTGTGGCCCATATGGTTTCTTGTGATTATGTCTGAGACAATGGTAGTGATCATTGCATTAAGGTGTCCACTTCTGAGGAGTGTATGATTTGGGGGAAAACAAAACAAAATATGCTTTGGATATGGTTCTTCCAAATAAAGATGAAATCTATCTGCATGAAATGTCATGAGGTATGAAGAGAAAAACATAATATTATAATGTAATAGCTGACATTTATAGTTTTAATGTGCGTAAAATGTTTTATCTCATTTAAGCCTCATAACTCTAAGGTATATATTATGATCCCCACTTTACAGATTTGGAAACAGGCTCAATTAGGCTAAATGATCTAACTATGGCCACATAGCTTGTATCAGAAGTAGGATAGTAACTAGTATTTATAGAGTACTTTAAGATTCGTAAAGCATTTTATTTCCTTACTTCTTCCCTGTAAAGTACATCCTAGTATGCCCTAGTATTCTACAGATGGAGTAACTCAGAGCTGAGAAAGGATAAGGGACTTATCTAGGGTCACATAACTATTAAGTATCTGAGGTTCACATTGAACTCAAATCTTCCTGATTCTAAGTCAAACATTATCTACTTTATCACCTCAGAGCATCTGAACACAAACCCAGCCACATTCTGACTCTTAAATCCATCACTTTCAATAATGCCTCATCTAATGTCAGACTAATCAATGCAATTTTATATACTCCTAATCTACTGCACTGATAAAATGATGACTTTCCAAATTATTCACATATATCCCTATATTCCTACATTTTCCAGTAATATGCAGACCTTCCAGTTTCAGAAACAGGGCACTAGATAGGCACAAATGAAACAGGAAACTGACAGCAGCCTTAGCTCCCTGCTGTCCCAAGAAATGAGCTGATGGGGGATCTGAGTGTTGAACTGAGAACTGGCTAAACATAAGCCCAAACCAATGTGTTTGCATCTTCCTCTGAACATCCTAGCTCCAACCAGAGACAAGGAAAGAAATGCCATGCTTAGTATCCAGGAAGTAAGTTAAAATCAAGGCAGGGTAGACAACTAAGTGAAAATGAAATCATCTGTATTTTTAGCACAGTGAACAGAACAAATCAAACTAGATCTTGATTTAGGAACTTGGAAAATAATCTCGTTTAGGAAAATTGTACATAGGCTGTCTACCTCCTGTAATTTCAAGGTGAGAACATCATGCAGATATATGCTTACAGCTGCTAGGAAAGATAGTTCATCCAGAGTGAACGGCTAGTTGTCGTTTAACTAGCTTTGCTGCCACTTCCATTCTGCCAAGGATATTTGGAAGTGTTTTTTGTTTGTTCAAAATTACTGCACCTATGATTTTAAGGAAATTTCTAGCAAAAAAAATTCCCTTTATCAATACAGATGGGCAATTTCTACATCTAATAGTCTGAGAGACTGGGGGCACT
Source organism: Gracilinanus agilis (assembly GCF_016433145.1). NCBI lineage: Eukaryota > Metazoa > Chordata > Mammalia > Didelphimorphia > Didelphidae > Gracilinanus > Gracilinanus agilis. Next base: position 120,431,231 of record NC_058131.1, on the reverse strand, counting down.
GAGAGGTTGCCAGTGGTCACCCAGGCAGTATGTATCAGAGGCTGGACTTGATCCCAGGTCCTTCTGACTCTGAGGCCAACTTTCTATTATACTACATATGCTATCTCTTAGGAATGTATGAGAGCTAGTTAAAGCTCTACAACCTGAAAGTCAAACCAACAAGCATTTATTGAGTTCCTACTATGTGCCAGACCTTGGAGATAGAAAGAAAAGCAAAAAATAATCCCTGCTGTTAAATAGTTCACTGAGATTCATTCCCTCTGCCAATGTGACCTCTACTATTCTTTATTCCAAACACTCTCCCCCCACACCCACTTAAGTAACTTAAGTAAATAAAGAGTAATGATATCCATATATTTATGCCTGGCCACTATGGTTCTTGTACACATTGAATTTTAGCTCATTCCAATTATGAATGTTTACAATATAATAACTTCCAAGTAACTACAAGAAGGCTTTACATACTGTTCACACTCCATTGGTATTTTGGCCATCTTGGGAATTAAGAACAGTTCTCTCTCTCTAAGAGTATCAACCAGAGAGTTCCAAAAACTTTGGGAATCAGCCACTTAATGTAATCTACTGAGTGCGGCTCAGAGGAACATAAATCACATTTACTTCTATCACTAAATTAAATAAGTATACACACATGAATATAACCTGTAAGAATATACTCAGTATTTTAGAGAACTGTCAAATCAGATCTTTAGACCAGAATGTCATAACTCTAAAACCATACAGTCTTATGGCATTTTTTAGTCAAACTTGGTAGATTGATTTTGAAAACACACTCTAATTTTTTTTAATGCAACACAGACACACTTATGTTAGGTCCTGCACAAACAAAGGAATAGGAGAGTGGAAACAGCATAAACAATGTTGTTTATATGTAAAGCCTGAGAAAACTGCTGCATTTTCCTCCAAAATTGCAGGAAGTATCTGAGCAACCCCTACCCATTAGGCTGAAATAAAAACCACATTTTCTATAAGAATATATATAATTGTGTGGTTATGTTAAGCTCCTAGTATTAAAGGACATAGGGATTGGAACCAGATAAATAAAGGATGGATTCCCTTTTGCACCTGCGATCATATCTAGGCAGAAAACCCCCTGAAAATTGAGATGATAAACAGCATAGATTATCAGGCCTGTATTCATGTTTTTCCATGAAAATATTGGTGGCCCATAAAATTATGCACCTACAAAGTACTACCAGATCCCTCATGAACGAGTTTTTGTTTAACAGCCAACTTATTGCTGCCTTAAAGTTGTGCAACTCCAGCATCAAGTCAGACTAGAAATGTCTGTACTTTTTCTCTTTGGTCAGCTTCCTTAATATGTTGCTCAAATTTCTTTTTCTTCTTCTTCTTCTTTTTTTTTTTTTTTTTTTTTGTTTTAACACAACTCTATTTAAAAGCAAGCAACAGGAAACTTTTACTTGGGAAGTTGAGGTTTAAGTACTAAGTGGCAAACAATGAACTGGAGAGATAAAGATGCAATGTAAATGGTATGGAACAGACCCTTACTAGCTTCCTGCCAAAGTTGACTTGTGAGCAAGTGTTCTGCCATGATATGGACCAACGCTGCTGGTTTTGCTTTTATTTACTCCAAGTTATTTGTTCCTGTGAGAACTCTAATAAAAACAAAGAGTAGAAACAGACAATAGAAAATTTGCCATCTCTCTGTTGCTAGATTTATCATTTTACACTTTACCAAATGTTTTCATCAGTGAAACTCTATTTAGTCAATCCAGTGAGTTGTGGCTCAGATTTTACTGCCTTAAAAAATTCATTGGCCTAGTAAAAAAAAAAAAAAAAAAAAACCAACAACAAAAAAACAAAAAACCTCCCCCTTTATAAATACACTTCCCTTTACACACTAATATTTGCAAATGAATCTACTCTCTACTATCCCTAGAAAAATGACAGCCTATTATAAACACAAAGTAACCAGAAGTGCAACTTTTAAAAAGATCAATCTTTAAGTTTCTGAGTCAGTAAGGTTACTTTATCTTTTTTTCATCCCTTCCATTTTGGCCCTCCTCCCCCAAAACAGGTATCCATGTCAAAAGAGGACTCTTCAGTCAGAGGTTTGTTTGACCTAGGTCACTCAAAGGTCAAGCTTTTCACCAGTTGTTAACACAAAGCTTCCAGCCAACCAACCCTCCAAATCCTGCAACACAGTCTATTTCTATCTGCAAATATACTATGCACATTGGATTTTTCTCAGTTTTGCAGGAACTAACAATCCCTTTACTGTGAAGTGGTCTCAGTGACAAATAAATAGGTCAAACACTTTTAGGTGAAACTGTAGAAGCTGAATTCTCCAAATATGGAAATGTAATGGATTTTGACTCTTTTATTTAAGAAAAAAGGCTTTTAAGGTTCTATTTGGAAATCAGTTGAGTAGATTACTTTTTTATTTTATTGAACTTCAAGGGCTGCAGTCTTTTAAGCAGTTTTAAGCAATCCAAACTATATTTTTGCTTTCTTGAAATAGATCAATATTTATTCAGATTGATTTTTAAGATTTACATGTGGAAAATAGATAAAATTGGATCAAATATAAACCAAAACTAATTCCGTTGACTCCCATGAAAGTCAATAAAACCAAAATAAATTTAGTAGATTTCATCTACCTGCATTTGAGATTTGTTTTACTTCATTATTTCTTATAAACTTACTGAGCAGAAATTTGCTTAACTCTTTTCCAGTCTTCCTTTACTGAAACAATAAGACTCTCTATGGAATATTTTGCACTTGAATATTATCACCAGGATAGCATATGGCAAACTAGCAGTAGGCAGTTTATCTTCATCCTCTTTGTAAGCTAAAATTAGCACAATGCTTTTGCAGCACTCTACGCTTGATTCAGACCAGGGTGATATACCCAACAATACAATCCTGATTCCACATCCTGCTAGCTTCCAATATTTAAGCAAATTGGTTCAAGGTTTATATTTAACAACCTCGGATACATTTTAATGTAGCAAAACTCCAAAGTAACTCCAACAATAAAAAGTAAACTAGATGCATTAGGAACCAACCTGACATACTCTAGTTCAGCGCAATCCTTAAAATATAGAGCATCATTAACACAAAGTATAACAAAATGTTTTAAAATACTTATGCACCCACTAGGTTATAGAATTCCAAAAGTAAGTTACAATTATCTTCTTCATCAAATCATACGTATAGCGCTTGTTTCCCACGTCTGATTTTTGTCAGTAATTCACTCTTCCTATATATGCATTGTTGCAGAGAACTATTAAGTATGCACATTTCCAGGATTAAATTAAGGTGACTTAACAATGAAAAGAACTCACTGTTTAAACAGGAAAGCAGCTACCAGCTAGCTCTTTGAAAGGATTTCACTACAAACAATGATTTAAAAAAACAATGGAAAGAGGTTTAAATAATACAACCCTTTTAGTTGGTCTGTATCAAAGTAATCTTCTCATCAAATACTACAGAAAAAACTCTAGAAGAATTAACTTTAGGAAATTCAAGATTGACACCTAGTTTGAAAGCGGAAGGTTCCTATTTTAAAAATCACACCAGGAACACAGAATTCCTTTCTCCCTCTTTTTCTCCTCTTTATTATGTCAGTCAGTCAGATAGCTTTATACTTATGCTATTAAGACTTCCCTGAAATTTGGCTTAAACTACAACAGATGGAATCTTCTACTGTCCCAGTACCTCTCTTTAGGCTGCTGAGTCACTTTCATTCAGTTTGTTATCAATAAATTAAAGCTATAGTGACAAAGGAATGCCGATATTATCAGTGGATCTGTATCATTATATACAAACTTAACAAACACCTAGCAAGGCCAGGGAAGGGTTTGTTCAGAATGTGGTGCTTTGGGCTTTTTTACATTTTTATCAGCACAAGGACTTTATCAATTTAAAAAACAAAACAAGAGAACACCCAGAAGATCTCTAAGACAACCTAATACACATTCTTTGTAATCAACTAAAAGAAATTTTTTCATTATGCTTAACAAAATAGACTTTTCATAACAAAGAGAAAAGGAGCAAGTTGATAAATCAGTGAACAGAAAACAGTAAGAACAATATCAAAGACACCAGGAAGTCAGTTAATCAATAAAGGAACATTTATTAAGTACCTACTTAGCTAGGGGACTAAGTAGATAGATCTCTTGTCTCTGGAAATAATAGGAGTTCAAAGCTGGCTTCAAACACTGACTAGCTATATGACCTTGGGTAAGTCACTTAACTTCTGTTTGCCTTAATCCACTAGAGAAAGAAATGGCAAATTCCAGTATCTTTGCCAAAAACAAAAACAAACAAAAAACAACAACAACAACAAAACCAAAACCTATGGACTAGGTCTTGAAGAGTTGAGACAAGAGTAAACAATTGAACAACAATAAATGTTTTAGGCTTCATGGATACAAATACAAAAAAAAAAATAATACAATAGCTATCTATAAAGAAATGATAGAATAGCTACTCATAATGAGCTTGCACTATGAAAAGAGGCAAGTGCATACACAACCATAATTAAAAATTTATTTATAAATAAAATCAATACAAATAAGGACAAAATAGCTAAATCAACAACTTTCTAAATAATCTGCACTATATATTTACTATGTAAACAAAAATCTGACACTCTTTAGCCACATTTCGATGTAAAAGACTCAAGCACTTCCCATAGAGATATACACAAATATGGAGATGGGGGAGACACATAGTTTTTGAGGTGATGTGAACTTTACTTCTGACACCCATGCTAAATCGAATATCTAGATCCTCTGTTTGCTAACGGTGCCATCATGTGGAATAATCCCTTCCTTCATAAATTTTTAGACAAGAGCAACTCCGTTATTATAATTTAGGCATTCCATCTAGAAGGCAGTAAATTTTCTAAGCATTTATTTTTGGTATTCAAAGAAATTTCAAATTGGAATCTATAATAGAGGGTCACCTATTCCAAACCTTTCAACCTTTTGAGGAGAAAAATGGGAGGATTAGCGACAGTAAGGGACTTTTGCAGGTCACAGATATTTTAATGACAGAACCACCACTAGAGCACAGGTCTCTTCCTTCTAGTTTATTCAGGCATGATACTTTTTGGAGGTGTAGATACTTACATTTTTACCACACCTATTTTCTTATGTAAATAAAATTTGAAAAATGATTAATAAAAATGTAAATAAGTATTTAGAAAGGGTAACGTCATCCCCCAAATCTTCAAGGTTCTAAATATTTGGCTCAAATCTACAGTGAGTACTGTGGATGGCTTTTACCATCTATTCAGAAACGGAAACATTATAACTTTGAAAGAAAACAAAATACAACCATTGATTTTCCTGAATTCTACCAGTCTTGCCTTGTACCCTTTATTTGAAATCTAAAGCTTCTACACCTTTAAATGAAAATCACATAAAGTCTTCACTATTCCCCAAACACTTTCCTCAAACTAAGGGAATTACAAAGGGTCCCACTCTTAAAATTTTTAAGAACTACATTGGACAGTAGATATTCTACAATAGCTGATCTGAGTAAAGTCTCTGCCTCAGAAACTTCCTATTTGTGTGATCCTTGGTAAGTTATTTTAATATCACTCAGCCTCAATTTCCTCCTCTGTAAAATGGAGGCAATAATAGCAATGACTTCACAGGACTGTTATTAGAATCAAATGAGATATCATATGTAAAATATTTTATAAACCTCACAATACTGCATAAATGTTTACTATAGCTCCCTAAGAAAAGTTATAAGCCTATAATTAATACTATGCATTCAAGCAAATTCTTATTTTAATATTATGAGAGCAATAGGAATAAAGTAGTAGAAAAAAAGTCAAACAAGAAATTCTCCTTCTGGATTCTGCAAAGTATATGGAAATAAATAAGTTCCAACTCCTCTGAACTCTTATCCACTGACTGGGAATACTGCCTGTAACACTGAACATAATACAAAGAACCCAGAAGCCTCTTTAACTCAAGCCCATACTACTAGATCACCTCTTTTTATTTAGCAGAGTATTATGATCCACGGCCTTTCTTGAACTCCTCCAGGACATAGGCAATACAATCTTTATATCATATTTTTTTCCTCCACATAAGAAGCACCTAATACGGTGCTAAATAAGTGTTAAAGGACCAGAAATTTGGTGATTTTAATTTAGTTCTGAGAATCTGGACAGGTAGGTGGGAACAAGAAGAATGGCACCAGGACTTAAGACTTGGGGATGGGAATGAAGGCACCATACAGGACACAGAAAACTGGTTTCTATTCTCATCATATTGCTATTACATCCAGAACTTCTCCAGGGCTTTTGCATTATCTAAACAAGGAAAAAATATGACTAGTGTGGTTCTAGAATTCTTCAGCCTTCCCTGCTAGGTCTCCTAAATAATAATTAAGTAATCTTGCTCACAACACTAGCAATATCCAACTTCATTTTATAATTCTCCAAATGCAGTTATTTCCATTTTTTGTAATTAAGTAAATTAAAAGGTGTGAGTAAAAAAAAAAATAAAAAAAATAAAAAAAAAGGTGTGAGTAGCTTAAGCAACAAGTGGATGATATACTGTACCACCAAGATTTTCTTAGGCATTCAATATCATAAACATATAGACAGAGCCAGAGACCAGACCTATCACTTCTGTTAGTTGAGGAAACTATTTGACAATGCAGCGGGGAGTCTCTTTGCAACATAAGGGTCTTATAGAGTTGCCTAGAGTTTTGAGAGAATGGGTGACTTGCTAAGTCACACAAGCAACACACTTCAGAAATGGAACTTGAAACTGAGTCTTCCTGGCTTTGAGGCCAATTCTTTATACCCACCCCTCAACAAGCCAGATAGGGCGTTTTAACGAGGGGGATAGGATATATGACATCTAGGTTCATTTCCACTTCCAATTCTATCATTCTATCATATGATAATCATGGATAAAATCCCTAGTATCACTTTACCTATTATTTGACCTTCTAATAGCCTCCTCCTCAAATTAGAATAACAGTAGAAATAATAATTGCCAGCATTTGTATAGCTCTTTAAGCTTTTCAAAGCATTTTATTTTTATATTTGTAAAGCACTTATTAGCCCAGTAGTACACATCTGGCACATAGTAAATGCTATATAAATGCTTATTTCCTTCCCTTTGCTTTTGCTTTTGCTTTACAAATATTTCACTTAATCCTCACAACACTACTGTGAGGAAATACTATTATTATCCCCAGTTTACAGATGAGGAACCTGAGGCAGGCAGAGGTTAAGTAATAACAACAACTAACATTTATCAAGTTCCTACAGTGTGCCAGGCACTTTACAAAGATAATCTCATTTGATCCTCCCAATGATTCTGGGAGGTAGGTGCTATTATTATCCTCATTTTAAGGTTAAGAAAATGGAGATGAATAAAAGTCAAGTGACTTGCTCAGGATAACATATCTAATAAATAAATGTCCAAGGGTGGATTTGAACATAGGTCTTCCTGGTTCTAGGTCCAGTACTGCATCTCCTCTATCATCTAGCTACCTCATTATTTAGCACTGTTATTCCATATTCCATACAGTTCTACTCTGCTGTACTCTCAGAAATATATACTACTAAAGCAAGCTAAAACACCCCTGTTCAACATTTATGATACTTATATTTGTATATTTTGATGGACTGATACGCCCATCATACTAGATATTGCATCTAATAGTGTAGAAATAACCCATCTACATCTTTTCATTCAATGTGATCCTTGTTCATGACCTTCTATAAATTGTCCATAAAGAATCCTCAACACCCTGGAGGACTTGCTTTATATTTTATTTATGTGTTTAACATCTAGTCTATTTTTCATTTTTCCTAATTGGGCCTCATCCTTTTCTGGTCAGACATATCACTGATGTAAGGTCCTTTATGCCACTATTGGTTTCTATACTATCTTTAAAGTTTTTTTAATATAATTGTAGCCATATCAATGATAGCCCAAACATTTCCTAAACAATTTTATCACAAGCAAAATGATACTGACAGGTTTTTTAAAAATCTAAATTAGAAAAATAAATAGGAAGGAACTTAAGAAATACAGTATCTTATCCTTATTCCCTTTAAACAAATCTTTCATTACAATCAGGGCCCTCAGGAATGGCAATTTTGACTTTCTCAGTCTGAGGAGTTGAGTTAAGTTAGTTGTCAATAAAAGATATTTTATCAATAGTTACCTTGAATGACCGTTCATTTTTAACTTATGTCCCAGAGACTTAATTGGACTGTGCAAGACTAGCAAGGTTTTCCCCCATTATATATGTGGAAGAACATAAAAGGAGAAGAAAGTAGAATGTATAAGGGGCCATAATTTTTGTAAATTGCCTTTGGTCTAAATCAGTGGTTCCCAAACTTTTTTGGCCTACCGCCTCCTTTCCAGAAAAAAATATTACTTAGTGCCCCTGGAAATTAATTTTTTAAATTTTAATAGCAATTAATAGGACAGATAAATGCACCTGTGGCCATCACCACCCCCCTGGATCGCTGCAGCACCCACTAGGGGGTGGTGGTGCCCACTTTGGGAATCACTGGTCTAAATTAACCAAATCCAAATAACAAGCCTTTTGACTATGTCCTCATCGTTCATTCATGAACAATTCCAGGGCCTTATTTTCTATAAACACAACTCCTTGCAATTTAAAAGAACAACTAATAAAATATGCTACATCAGAATCATTAAAACTAACCTTTGCTTTGTGACACCATCTACTTAAAGATGAGGGATCCAATAACCGGAGATTCAATTTTAGTATCTGCTATTCTAGTAATTCAGCATCTGGGGTAGTCAACACATTGAAGCACACTCTTTTCAAATTCTTTATCTAACTACACAGGTGAAAAGAGAGTTATGGAACATTAAATGGAATGCTACCTGCTACAACAGAAACAAGTAATTTTTCCTGCACTCATAAGTATGTTCTGGACTACTACTTGATCTTTCCAACTGCCTCTATTAGTCCTCTCCAATCAAATTAATGTTAATGCACTTGTCTGTAGTTCCATTCCAGGTAGGCATACCTTATCCCTCTTTCATTGGTATTATATTTTTTTGATCATGGCTTAACACTAATTTCTATTGGGTTATGAATTGAACACAGGTTTTTTTCCTCCCAAATAAAAGTATATTTCAGTACTTTCCCCATTGCCCTCAGTTCTATTTTCTTTAGTTCTATGAGTACATCCTATCTTTTCACCAAAGAAATGAAACAATTCTCAAATAATTCCATACTATAGAGTTCCCAAGTTTTCTAGAATAAAGGTTTAGGAATGATCCTCAAATATTGATACAATCTTTGGTTAGTTAGCCTCATTTCATTCACTCTTGCCCACTGTTGTCTCTATAGGCAAAAATAGTGTCTTATGATTGAAGAATCTGGGAAATATGGATGGTAGGATTTAATCTCATATGAAGTTCATAAACTTCTACAGTATCTCATAAAGGACGATATAATCAATTTCCAACAAAAGGCAAAGTTCACTAAATAATACTTGACTCTCAAATCTTCTTTTAACCTGTCTTAACTTTATTCAAACCCAGGAAATTTTCAAAGTGTTTAATAAAATGTTCTCTGTCATATAAAAAACATTACCTGACTAGTTCAAGAGCTGCCTCCACCCACAGAAGCAGCATCCATAGAGAGAGAAATTAGGTCACTCTAACCAGGAACCATGAATCTTTTTCAATTTTATTTTTCCTTTCTCAAAAATTAAAACACAAAAACAAAGGAAAGACTGATAAAGTGCTCATCATATCCTTAACCATCCCCAATGATCGAAAACTAAATGAGAAATTTTTTAGTTCAGTTCAACAAGCATTTATTAAGTGGAAAAATGGTGTTTGTACAGTAAAAGTATCAATGTACTCGCTAAGGGAGATAGTGTTTTGCTTCTTGGGAAATATAAAGTTCTAGAAATATGTGATTGCCCTTTTTTATTCCTGCCATTTGTGTAGTATAGAAAGGAAAGAGAAACAAAATGTAATGCCAAACTGATAATTTCCCTCCCAACCAAATCTTCTCAAGAAGGAAAAAAAAAACCCTAATACCAAAACTCCGGAAAATAGATGCAAATCATTGATGGATTATTTTTACAGTTAAATATAGTGTGATTTTTTTCTCAGAAAGATAAGAGCAGTGAGCCTACAGTCATATTACTGAGTCCATCCTCCATCATAAAAGGAAAGAATTGATATCCTTAATGTTTCTTCCATCTCTAAAATTGTGTCTCTGAGTCTAAAATCCTCATTTGTATAATTTCTTTTAATGTAATATAAATTTCTTGTGAGCTCTTTGAAGAAAGGAATTGTCTTTTACCTTTCTTAGTATCCCTAGCACTTTAAGTCTTTAAGTTGAGGTCTACAAAATTTCTATTCCAAACTGGAACCAATCTGAGTCAGAGTCTCAAGGAAGAATAATAATGGAGTTCAACTCAAAAGAGTAGACACCAAATGGAAGGAGTTAAAATGTTGCTACTAGCGTCCAATTCTACATATACTCCTCTACCTTTCATAAGCTGAGAAATCGCATTGTCACTACTTTAACTCTGTTCATCTGAAATAGGAACCTGGATTAGCTCTAGCTGGCCAAAGCTCAATTCAGATAAGTACAGAGAAAGTCTGATAGGCAGGGGGAAGGAATTTGAGGAAGTGACAAGAAATGCCACATCATCCACCCAGCAAGGAAGTTTACCCACAAAGCATCTCAGTGGGAAGCCATAGCTAATGTTCATCCTGAATTCTCTGATAAACCCAGACATCTTCCAAATCTCCCCACAAAAGAGTCACTCTTCCACTGCTCGCCAAAAGAATCTCTTATATAGCTGATCCAAGACTCAATCTTCCTCCAAAATAAAGCCCCTCATTTCAAATAATTCATGAGATTGCTTTATCCTTCAATGACTATTTTGAAGAGCTAAAAAGCAACTCCCTGCTTTCATATCATATTCTAACCAAAATACACTCTAAAATTTTTGTTATATGCTGCTTTTGTAGTAAGATACACCTCTTAAAACAAATCATTTATTTTTTCTTTATTATTTTATTTCCTTTATTCATTTCTAATAAATTCAACAGAGAATAATCAACAATATTAAGGTTTTGGTGCTATTTTTCTTTCACAGAAAAGAAATACATCAAGTTAGAAGAAAATTCTTTCTAGTTTCATTTGTCATCTAATATCATAATGATCCATAATGGCACCTGTCATTACAAAGATTTAAATAGTATTTCACACATATAGGAAGAATAGCAGAAAGACGTAGGTCAGCTAGTTAAAAGCAAGAAAGATAATGAAGAACTATAGAGGTAACTATGCTGCAAGGAAGAAAGACAGGAGGTTAGGGAGAAAGAAGTTATTTGAAGGACAACAAGAAATTCATTCTCTGTGGCTTTCCAAATGACCTCTGAAAATTTCAACTCAAAGACACAATAAATTAAATCCTAATTTTGTCTGAAATGTCCTTAAGAAAAAATGTTTTCTAGGAGAGATATAGGCTAAAGAGCAAAAGTTCTAAGGAATAATTATATTTTATATACTGAGTAAATAGCAAATGACTAAGAGTATCATGGTAAGCCTGGAAAGGCAGTATGTCACAATGGATAAATATTTGTCCTCAAAGTCAGGATGATCTGGATTCAGATCCTGTCTTTGACACTTACTTATTGGCTATATGAGCCTGGGCAAATCATTTAACTTTTGTTAGTGGCCCAGGCAACTTTCTAAGACACTAAAATAAAGGTGGCTGTTCCAAATTGATAGAGGAATCTTTACTCTGGAATCTCCTACATTAATGACATCACAAATCTCAGCCAAAAAAAAATTTATAAAAGTGGGTCAAATTTGGACTTAAGACCTAGTATCTCAAGTGGTCTACACAATCTCTTTCAAAAAGAAAAAGAAATTTTATGCTTCTAATATTAGATAATATTTGATCATCATCAAATCACATTCTCATTCTAGATAGGAAAAAAAACATTTGAAAATCAATATATAGCTGTTTCACTAATGTCTGACTCTCTGTGACCCCATTTGGGGTTTTCTTGGCAAAGATACTAGAGTAGCTTGCCATTTTTCCTTCTCCAGCTCATTTTACAGATGAGAAAACTGAAGCAAGCAGGGTTAGGAGACTTATCTAGGCTCACACCTCTAGTAACTATCTAAGGCCTAATTTGAACTTAGAAAACTCTTTTCCTGACTCTAGGTAGGCCTGGCATTCTATCCACAGGTACACCAAGCTGACCTGAAGATATAAAGGAGGCAAAACACTAGGCAGTCAATAAATATTAAATTATTATACCCATGATATTTATTTTCTTGTTATTCACATTAAATTATTAGTTATAGAGATATAATATTTGCCCCACCTCAGAGACTTATTTTGAAGAAAAGATTTCATAAATCTTAAAGTGATATATGTTATTGTTGTTGTTATTAGTTGTTTCCAATTACAATAGAATTGCAGGTTAAATAAATTCTGAGTCCCAGCCTATGAAGATCACATATTTTCCATGGTGTGCATGCCCAATCACCAGCTTAGCATTTATCACTCTATGAACGTCAAGTTCTTAATTCCCCAGGAAAGATTTTCATAGGTTAAGAATCTAGGCCACAGTATATGCAGAGAAATCAATTCCCCCCCATCATTTCATTCTGCTTCAAAACAACTTTTTAAGAGCAAAAGTTAAATCTAGTAATACTGAGCCAAAATATTTCTCCATGGAAGAAAAACACAGTGGGATTTTTAAGCACAAGTGGAATAGGTCAACTTTGATGCTTTATGTCTTACTGAGACAGGAATCACATGGCATTTTAGTTCAAGTACAAGATTTAAGACCCCATACCCAAAGGTAAATACTAACTACCAAATCCTCCAGTCAACCTCTACACTGTCTCTGGGTAAATATTTGCCATGGCCAATTCTATTTCACTGGGGCACCCTATTGAGGGAATGAGGACCCCCAGTTTGACTATCATGTGTTTCATTAATGGTTGAGAAAAATACTTTGACACTGAAAGCTTATTCAACTTTCAAAAAAATATAATCTTACTCTCTGAAATTAAGAATGAGATTAAGTGATATTTAGAAATCATAAGATATAGAAACATCTTGAACATATTCCAGACAACTACCTACACAATTAAAAAAATTCCAAGAATGCTTATATGAAGATATTAAAGTACTAAAAGAAAGTTGTCCTGTTTTTTTGCCACTTTCTTTTCCCACAGCCCAAATAAAGGTGAATCAAGTAAATATGGCAAAGGGCACTAGTCTGTTGCCATTTCCCACAGTAATATGGTATTTTCCTCTGGGAATAAAACATTTTTCTTAAGCTACTGTTTACAACCCTTATCAGTTCGACAGTAATAGAGCTATCGAGTCCAATATCTTGTGGAAAAAAGTCAAGGTCAACAAGTACTTGCATTTTTGTTTGTCTTTTGCTGCAATTACTAAGGACAACTGGGTAATAAACATGAGGACTGTCAAATCCTCCCAACAAAACAGGTGATCCAGAAGCTATCACAGGGAAAGGGATTATTGCCAGGTAATCAAATAATCCTGATATAACAGTTATGATTTGAGGACATTACTTTATAGAACCAATTCTGTCTATTCTGTCAATTCTGACTAAATATTATCATACCATTCCCACCACTGGGGCAATAAGGGTGAGAAAGTACAAGGTACCTCCTGCTGGACTATCTCACTAGCTATTGAGTGCCAAGATGAACAAAAAGCCATCCAAAGAAAAAGGCTTTCTTCTCTTTCCATTTAAAGGCAATTCTGTGTAGTTCAGTACACCCATGTACTTTACTGTGCAGCCAGATTCCAGAGCCCAGTTGCCTCACTCTGCCTGAAAACCAATTCTACGGTTATGTGTGTGTGTCTATTTGGGATTGTAGTATTATTCCCTTAAGCCAGCATGGTTGCTATATTATGAAAACACTTTATTTTGACTTGAAAAGTGCTAGAATTTGTTCAGCATGCTTAATTTAAAGGGAAAAGAGGATATTCAAAATAAAGACTACATAATTCCAATCCATCTTGAAACTAACTGATATCAACAGGAGTTATGCATTTGGATCAAGGAAGCACATGGCCCTATGCCATATTCTACTTACAGATTAAAAATAGAATCTGTTCCAGCCACAAAGTAAGAGACACATTAAACCTACTGTCTCTATTTCAAATATGAAAATTAAGTCTAAAGAATATGTTTGGTACTTAAGACAATCATTCTGCTTCTCTTCATAATAAAACCTATTGCTTTCCTTCCAAATACAAACATTAAGTGTTGGGAATATTTCTGGAATCTAGAGCAATACTCCCCCATTATTAACTGTTATTAACATTCAATTGTTTATTTAATCGATTAATGTTTTCCAAAGTTGTTTCCTTTTTATCAAAAGGATCAGGGCATATATAAGCAAAGAAAAGCTAGATTACGTTAAAATTATGCAACTCCATCTTGTAGGAAAGGAGAGGGGAGAAAAACCCACCACCACCCAAATTTCCTAACCCTTTCATACCTCTCAATTTTTTTCCAAAGATTACTTTCAAAATAGACATGACAACTGTTAGACGATATAAGCCAATGGGTTTTGTTTTAAGGAAAAATTCAGCTTCTACATATAAAATCATTGCATTCTTTGAAATTTTGGCAAAATTATGTATGTCACTTGATCAGTGTAGAAATATTGGAAGTAATAGATTTGGTTAAAAATTACTACTTGTAGTCCCAGACTTCATTAAACATTTTTCAGGTAATTTATAAGGCAGAAAAACATAAAGAATAAAGGTCACTATAAGATTATGGTCATTCAGTTACATGAAACAAAAGTATACCTATATGATGACAGAGGCAGTATCCAGTAAAATCTTTAGAGGTTGGAGCACTGGGTCAAATGCAAAATCTTAATGGGTTTTTAACAAATCAACCTCACAAATACAGAATGGGAAATGCATGGTTAGACAAAAATTTATCTGAAAAAGATACTGGGGTTTCAGTGGGACATACACTTAGTAAGGGTCAGCAGTATAATGTGGCAGCCAAAAAAGCTAATGTGATCTTTGGCTGCATTGAGATGCATAATTTCCAGGAATAAACAGGTGAAAGTCCCTCTGTAGTCTGCCCTAGTCATACCACATCTATAGTTTTGTGTTCAGTTCTGGATCTTACAGTTTAAAAATGACATGACAAACTGAGAACCATCTAAAGGAGAGCAACCAAAATGGTGAGCCTTTATTTCCTCTTACATAGAGTCTGAAGGAACTGGAAATGGTTAGCCTGAAGAGGAACCTGGGAGAGACATGACAGATATCTTTGATCACATTCAATGGGCGATTATGTGGGAGAGAGATTGGACACAATATTTAGCTACAGAGGGCAAATTCAGGAGTATGGGGTAGAAGTTACAAAGAGGCGAATTTTGGCTTTGCATCAGGAAAAATTTTCTAATAATTGAAGCTATCTATAAATACAATGTACTGCCTTGAGAAGTATTGGGTTCTCCCTCATTAAAGGTCTTCAAGAAAAGTTTGGAGAACCATTTGTTGGTTATGTTGCATTAGAAATTGTTTTTCAGCTATAGTTGGATTAGGTGTCTCTTGAGATCCTTTTCAGCTCTGAGATTCTTATTTTTTTTTCCAAGTAGGGCAGACTACATAGGGACCCTTACTGTCTGTCTTAGAATCAAAACTGTGCATTTGTTACAAGGCAGAAAAGTGGTAAGGCTAGGCAATGGGGGTAAAATAACTTGCTCATGTCACACAGCTAAGAAGTATGTGAGGCCAGATTTGAACCTAGGACCTCGCTTCTCTAGGCCTGGCTCTGAATCCACTGAGCTACCCAGTTGCCCCCCAGCTCTGAGATTATTAGCACATAGCAGGCATTTTAAAATTTCTCCTCAAACTTCCCAAAGTTAAAAAAAAAAGCTTACTTTCAGATGAAAACTCATAAAGTCAGTTTTGGTATTCCAATCACTCTGTTTCTTTCCCCAGTGATTTATCCTAGTGTGATTAGCTAGCTCCTTTGCATCTACACTCTGCCTCCATCCCATACCCATTAGAAAAGGGGACCATTTTCTAGAGGAGGGACAGCAGAAAGATTAGCAATTTATGTATGATTTAATTTAGAATGGGTATAAATAGGAAAGACACAAAATTGTTATGGGAGCTATAATCTATTTACTCCTATAACAATGGCTTTATAAGAGGTCGAAAGATTTAGATATGGAGCTGGAAGGGACAAAAAAGATTCTCTAATACTTCTTATTTTGTAGATAGGGAAACTGTAGCCCAGAAAAATTAGGCGACTTGGCCAAAGTTATACAGGCAATAAGTGGCAGAGTCAGAATTGGAACCAAATACAATTAATGATAGGCAACATGGGACAGTGGAAAGAGCCATGGATTTGGAGTCAGTTATCCTTGATTCAAATCCTTCCTAACCTCTCTGGGCACCACTTATTTCATCAGTAAAATTAAGGCATTGACTCAATGATCACTAAGGTCCCTTCCATGATCTTATGGAATCTATGGATCTCTGACTTCAAATTTAATACACCATGTACCCTTAATCAAACAAAGGGAGAGACCATCTGTAAGCAGCAGGTATCAAAGTAGAATGCTTATAGCCATAAATTCTACCAAAGATTACCCCGAAAAATCAAACCTTTAACTCAACAGTTATTTGTTGGGAATATACCTTAAATTTTTATCAAAAACCAAAAAGGTATCTGTTAAAAGGTGTTGCTTAGCACCCTTACTTATAACTACTAAAGAAAAAAAAGCAAAAACAATCTAAATGTCTAATAATAGATAAAACATTAAATAAATTGTTGTACTTCAATGTAATACAATATTATAATGCTATTAAGCCTCCCATTATAAGAAATACAAGAAATCTGGGAAAACTTTTTAAAAAATATTCCTAAGGAAGAAAAAAGTAAAAGAAGAATGAAGTATACATAATGTCCAAAAAAGAGGAAAGATTAATGATAATAAATGAACCAAGAATCTTGATAAGGATGTAGAGGGAATGACAGAAAAAATACTTATTGTATAGTGTATGTTAAAATGAGCTAATTATGATTTAAATATTCACTAAGGCAGTTAAGTTGGTTGTATTGATATTCAATGTTAAATTTTAAGACATTTAATTTTTTTAAAACAAGGTGGGGGGCAAGATTTGGAGAGGGTGGTAACTAAATCCTTTCTTTCAGGCTCTCCCCACTCAAATCTTTTTTAAAATAGCTTTTTGAAATGGTCCTCCTAAAACATAGATCTGACTGTGCAACTCTTTTGCTCAAAAATGTTGTGTCTTCCTGTTGCTTTTAGGATAATATTTAAAATCGTGCCACAATCTGACCTCAGTCTACCTTTTCAACATCATATCACAGAACTCTAAAACTGAACTACCAATACTACTATGTACAAGTCACATTTAAACCCATAGTGATTTGAGGCTTGCAAAATGCTTTAAATACATTATCTCATTTCATCCTCACAACAACCTTTTAATACAGATGTTCTTATCCCCATCCTGCTGATGGGTATTTGAGCTCTAAGGCTCAAAAAGGCTAAGTGATTTGATTAGGCTTTCGAAGTGTTTGATGTAGGATTTAATCCCAAGGACATCAATAAAGTGGAGTGTCCAGAAGAAGGCAAACAGGATGGTGAAGAGTCTTGAGTCCATGTCAATTTGAGGAACAGTTGAAGGAACTGTGCATTTTTTAGCCTAGAAAAGACCCAATAGGCCATGACACTTGTTTCCAGAAATATGAAAGATTGTCATATAAAAGAAGCATTAGTTTTGTTCTCATTGTCCCCAAAGGATAGAACCAGGAGCAATGGGTGGATATTGTTAAGAGGTAAATTTAGTGAAAAAAATGTCAGGGAAAAAACAAAACTTCCTAACAATTTGATCTAGCCACAATTAAGAGGCTGCAGTAAGAGAATATGGGTCCCCTGCCTCCTGAGAGGTCCCTTGTCAAATACATTATTATAGGAATTCCTTTTGTGTATGGTTTGGAATAGAATGCTGCTGAGGCCCTTTACAACTCTCAAATTCTATGATTCTATTACCCGAGGTCTTCCTGACACCAAATCTTGTATTGTTCACACTGTTGTGGTCTTCAGTCAACATTCTATTTCCTCTCTGATCATTTGGCCAAACTATTTCTTGTTGCCTGGAATGTACTACCTACCTTTCCAGCCAACCCTATTGCTCCCCCCTTTACATACTCAAAATTCCAGAAAAACTGTTCTCCTTAGAAATGTCACCCAAATTTGGTACCTCCACCTCTATATTTGTTCTTTTTCTTACCTAAGTATTCATATTGGGAGCCACTTCCTATAAGAAGCCTTTTCTCAGCCATCCAGTTGTTAGAGCTCTCTCTATAAGTTCCCTGGCATTTACTTATCTGTGAGCCTTTTATATCTATGGGATAATGTAAGTTCCTTAAGGGCAGGAACCATTTAAGTATTTTTTTTTACTTTGTATTCCTAGCACTTAACACGATACTCTATATATAGTGTCTAATAAATATGTTTTCTATATGTGTGTGTGTTAAATTAACCTTGAAGGTTCAAATCCAAACTCTGCTACATGCTTCCTACAGGACTTTGGGAAAATCATTAAAACTCTCTGGACTTCGCTTTCCTTAGATGAGAAATGAGGAGTTTGGACTAAATGGCCTCTACGATTCTTTTTCAGTTCTAATTCTATGATCCTAAGCTTTTGTGGATGTAGGAAAAATCCTTGCCCTCAATGGAACTTAGTTGGGGTAAAAAAAGATTAGTTTATGGAAAAAATAGCCATAAAAGATGGAGCAAAATAAAATATAATATAGCTGTAAATGAATAGAAAAACAGTATTCTATATGTCATTCTTTGTTCTTCCTTTTTTCTCTTTAGTGTTTTTTATCTTAAAAGAACTCTAAGAATATATGATCTAAGTAAATGTTTTATTTAGTTCTATTCTCATAATTAAAATTTTTAGTCTTGTATTCTAGACACATAAAAAAGATAGAATTAGGTACTTAATTGTAATAATTATATAAACACATATATAATGCTTTAAGCTATTATATATTTTACAGATCAGAAACTGAGGCTCAAAGTTGACCAAGATCATGATGCTAATAATTATCAAAACAAGGAATTCATCCTAGGACTTCTGATTCTGAAATTAGTCCTCTTTTCCCTATGCAATAAATCTTGCCCTATTCAATATGCCCAAGTGTGGCATGAAGTAGAAGAAAAGGTCTATCATTATCCATATTGGTAATTAAAGCAAAGTCAAAATAATCTTGATAGATTATACAACCATAGATTCACAAGCTAAAAAGCACCACAGAAATCATCTTGGCCTACTCCACTCATTTTATAGATGAGAAAGCTAAGGCTCAGAGAGGTTAAGTAATTCAGCCACGATCACATAGAGAAAGGCGGATTTTAAATAAAGTTTCTCTGACTATAGAGCCAGGACTCTAGTAGAATATCTTCAGATTGAATAATTACCAAAACTACTTCTTAGACACTTATTCTACCTCTCAAATCTTGAATTACCAATCACATTTCCAGGATCACTTGATATACTGAAAACTACACATGCCTTCACATGCACACATACACCTGCATGCATGTACACACACATACACCACTTTCTAAGAAAAATTGTCCGACATAGATTTATTGTTTGGCTTGGTCTCTTCTAGGACTAAAATCAGACTCTATAATCCTATCCTTAATTAGTAAAATACAACCTTGCATCTATTTATGAGGAAAATAAATTTATGGATGCATCTAAATGAGGAGATGAAAAACATGGCCATTTTTTACCATGGCATTTGTTAATGTGAAAGAATACAGGATATAAACCACCCTTAACATTTGGACACAGTTACCAAGCAGCATTACCTGGCTTTAGGTTCCTTGCCCTAGACTTTAATCTACAGAAATTCCAGAGTTTCTGGAACCCCTAGGATCAGATCAATTCCTGATGTGCCATAGGATCAGCGTAGGATATGAGTGTTGACAGTAGTCAGTTCAAAGAATAGAAGACAAGAATATCTCTGAAATGATTTAAAGAGCAACTCAATGCCCCATCTGCTGTGAACATGCTTAATTCCCATAATTTGAGTCATTTCTCAGGGTTAAGAAATTATCTCTAAAATGTTTCTATTAAAATGTATCATTACCTGGGTCATTAATATCCATCAATACATGAGGTGTTGAACCAGATTGGCTCAGCCATCCTTTGTAGCTATAAAGTTCCAAATACCATGACATGTAGGCTAGATATTAGAAAAGCTCTCTGTCCCTTAGAAGGAGAAAAAACAGAAACAAAACTATGCCCTCTAAAAATAGAGCACAAAATATATAAACTTTAATCTAGGAAGGGGGATAGGGTTGAAGAAAATTCAAAAATCTAGAACATGACTGGAGAGGTAAGAGGGTAAGTCCAGAGTAAGAAACACAGTAGAGGGCTCTAGATTACCAGATGGCAGAGGTCTGAGAATGAAAGAGTGCAATAATGAGTGCCTAAAGAATAATAAAGACAAATTTCTTCTACTACAAAATTTTGCCTAGGGCCCATTTTAATCTGTGAAAGCCTTTCCCTAGCTATGTCATGTCAGGAGTACTGGATCTGTGCTAGCCTCTGAAATTCTGAAGCATCAATGGGATTCTTAGTTATAGTTCATGGATGTCTCATAATCTGGCCGAATCATGTGACACCTACCCCAAGCTCCAGCCCATTGCTACTCCAGTGAATCTATAGCATCTGAGGAAATATGAGACACTGGGATGTGATAAAACTTAAAAATTCATGCTATAAGAAAATCTAGAATTTGGCTCTCATGCAAATTAAGTATGTTTTAGGATGCACAAAAATATTTAAATTTATTTTTAAATTTTTATAAGCATACATTAATAGGTGTTTAATGTATGCTAAATTAAATTTTAAACATCATTCAAATTAATTTTCCAGCTTATCTGCAAAAGAAATTAAGTTCTAAAAACTTAGAGTTCAGTATATACTTTTCTAAACTTATCTTCCTCAGTTTTGCCTTGCTAACAGTGTGACAGCATGAGAGGAATCCACCATCTTGGTGCAATGAATTCTCTCTTCATGTAGTTTCCTAAACAGAAACTGAAATCCATGTTGAAACTTTGCCAAATGTTGTATTGTGGCTTTGGAATTTGCCTATGAGAGCTGACCTGAAAAGCAAGTTATTACTTTCAGCTTAAAATTAAATTTAATCAAAAGAGGAGATGATAGAGAAGAGGAAAGGGAAGAAAGGAAAAGTCATATTTGGGACTAATGAAAGAACTGAAAGCTATTACATCCGTGCACTTGAGTTATTTTTTAAATTTTGATTAAGTTGACTATTTTGAGACTGTTCAAAAGAAACAATGAAATTTAGACTTTCAATTGCATAGATGACACTAATTTTCTTCAACTTGGACAGACTAAAAAGTACCTATTACTGGAAAGAACTGATACTAAGAGTACATGAGAGTAAATTTTTACCACTATGAGGATTGTGAACAATTTACTTTTTGATTCACTATAATGGAAAAATATCCCACTTTGTCTGAAATGCTGATACTGTTAACACTGTGAGAGCTTTCTTTAACTCCCAGAAGGGCGAGCAAAACTGACAAGAACGAACACACACACACACACACACACAGAGTTTTCACACCCTCCGGCTTCAGAGTCAAATGATGAATTGACATCATGTCATTATGAAGATAATTCTCTGCTACTTAATCATTATTTTAAAAATACAACATGATTCTTAAGAGATAAAAATTGTTAAGTCTAGGGCTCCAAAAGAATCTGTACATAGATTCAGAAGTTATACAAGCAGCAGTTAAGTTCCTCTTTCTTAGAAGGAAAAAAAAAAATCCTCATCTGCCATTTGCAACAACCAAAGCACTGCACAGGTGTAAATGTCAAATGCCAGCAGCAAAGACTAGACTTGGGAAAGCATTTCTGCTGTTAAAAGTCAACCAAAGGGAAAACAGAGTGATGCTTTTAATATAACACCAGTGCCTTTCCAGGTTTAAAAAAAACAGAAATATTAGAAGCATTGCAATATTCCATTCATAAGTTCACACACATAGAAAAATACAAAACAAACAGAAAATAGGAGAAATGGTCCTGCTGACTAATGGCCTGTCTTCTTCAATTGAGGGTCATATCTAGTCAAAACCAATCACATAATAATGGCATCAGTAAAGGTCAATCAAAGACAAGCAGAAACTCCAGCCGTCTGGCTGACCTTCAGAGCTTGTGACAAATTGCTATCAGTCAATGTCAACTAATGACAGCCGCTCTTTGGCTAATCAATTGTTCTAAAAATGATCAAGAAAACTACTCACAGGACAGCTCATTTTCACATCAATGCCTGTGAAGTATGAAAAGCTCATTTTTTGAGTTTTTAATAAGCTCATAAGTAAAGCAGTTACTTGGTAACAGGGGTCACCTTACTGAGAAAGACAGAACCTTTGTCTGCCTTCTACATATTCTTTTATTACCATATTATAGTAAAAATATGCCACGGATATGCCAGAGGGCTACATAATAAAGTAGGCAACACTTCATACATTTTTAGACAAATACATCTGTGGTTTAGGGATGACTATTTAGTTGTAAATAATTTCAGATATATTTTCCATTTGTCTAAGTAGAAAATAATTATCTCTAGCAAATTTAGGTGATATGCCAAATGAGTGAAAAGATAAACTTCACATGAAAAAGTTTATGGCCAAGTTCATGCACCAAATATTCAGTGACTACTTTTTAGTGCAAAAATTTTAGTCCTTTCTTCTTAATTCAACCACTGGCATGATTCTAAAATTCAGAGAAATGGGAAACGAGATTCTTATCTAGGTTTGATGAGAAAATGAAAAGAAAGTTTGATATATAGGTGTCTCCTGTCTATACAGCTAATCTAATATGCGTGACAACTTTATAATTATAGACCTTTTGATAAGAAAAGGAATGATATGCTGTAATGACTTCCTCTTCCTTTTTTTTGTATTACACCTGAGTTTTCCCATCAGAAGATCACTTTCATATACTGTTTGCTATTGTATACAAAGGTTACATTTTAATTTGTACTTAAACTTTAAATATCAAAGAAATAAATGGTTCTGCCATGGGATAAGACTTGAGACCTATGGCCACAAGGATGTTTTACTTTTCTGTACTCTTAACAAGTGTGTTAGTCAAAATACATTTCACAGACTTCAAAATGCAAGTCTTTTGAGGAAAAGCCTCAATTCGTGAATGTAAACAAACAGATATCATTCAAGTTTCCCTGGCAAAAAGAAAATCAAAATGGAAAGCAAGAAGGAATTTTCTACATTCTTCTTCATTTTCAGTGTCCTCGAGTTCTAAGGAAACACCTACTTTTTTAAATGGGGGGCTGGGGGGACCCTAACAACTGTTTCTAAAAAAGCAATACTAACTTTTTGTTTTCAACAGAAAAATAGTGAACTGACATCAGTTTCAGATTACATCCTAAACCTGAATTGCTATGCTAGTTTTTCAAATTAAAATATCTTATGTGGCCTCAACGACTCTCAAATTGTCCATAGGAAAGAAATAAAGGAGGTAGGGTAACACTTAAGCTGAACCATAATTGGAAGTATGTGAAAAATGAAGTGTCAGTTTGGTCAATAAAGGGCAAAGGTCAAGGGGAACTGCAGCCCAAACTCTGTGCGAAATGTGCTCATTAAGACATCCAATCAGAGGGCTCCTTCCCACCTATCCCATTATTCATCGGACATCTGACTATTTCAAATGCCTGGGTTTGTGCTGTTATTACTTTTCTTCTTCATGCAAGAAGGCTAGCTGGTATATAAATCGCTGCTCAGTCATCTGGTACATAATACGGGCCGTCTCCACCTTCTCTGCGCCTGTCCTCTCCCCTCCCCCCCCCCCCCACTAGTTTGGCCTGCTGGCTTCACAGGTTTGAAACAACTGCCCTGAGATCCCTTCAATAATAAATGGAATTGCCTTCTGCTTGTGGGTTGCTCCAACTCATACAAAAGCTGAAAGGATGGAGGGGTAGACAGATTTTGCTCTCCAAAGAGGGAGCAGAAAGAGGGGAGGGAGGGCATAACATTGGCCTGAAACTTGCCGAAGAAAAGAGACACTAGGAAGGAGTTTTAGAGGTGCCATGACAGTTGCAGTTGGTGACTTAAAAAATCCTCCAAAATTAAGTATTTCACATAAAGTCTCATCTTATTAATAATATTTTCTTTTTCCTTGCAAAGAAAGAAACCTGAGCAAATTAACAAGGGGAAAGGGCACTCTGAAGAGAAGAAAAGGCACTTACTTTTTTTTTCCATACTCCTAATCTTGAAATCTTGGAAAGAGTGAAACATAACTGTTTCTCAATGCATAATGCAACTTTTGAACATATCTGTCTTCATGGTAGTTTAATACTCAAAACTAGATTCTGCGATGTGATATTTTGAAGGGTGTGTTCACCATTTACTACTGATGTGAAATTCCTATTTAGCAATAAGGCTGTTTTGGCCAGGAGTCAAGAAGGAAGGAGTGCCCTGAATATTGAACTTTAGGGGAAAAAAGTAAGGAGTTGGAGCGTTGTTGTCTAGTATTGCACAGATAAGTCCAACTGTCCCACTTGGGTCCTGCAGTTGCTTTCTATTAACTCACAGTGAGAACGAAAGAGATTTCATGGAGGATGAGTTGGGAGAGCTAGAGTCCAGATGTAGGGCCAAGATGTACAAGGGCTCATCACCACTCTCTAATCCTAGGGAGCAGGTCCTGATGAACAATGAATTATACACATAAAGTCGGTAGCAGAAATAGAGCAAATGGATATAGTTTTATCTGTTTATTGAGACATAGTGGGTATAGTGGATTTAGACAAAGAAGACCTGAGTTCAGCTCTCAGCTCTGACCTTAGCCATATGATGTTGACAGTAAAAGAAGCCCTGGATTTAGAATCATAAAGTCTGGGTATCAGTCTGGGCTTTCCTTTTTACTTTTTTAACCATGTATGGCTTAGGCAATTCAATAATCTGGGCCTCAGTCTTCTCATTTAAGGTTTCTTCTACCTCTAAAACATATGCCAAATTCCATGAACTTTAATTTCCTCATCTGAAAATGGGGATAATGATTTGTATTAGCTGCCTTATAGGGTTGTTGTAGAGAAAAATACTTAACCTATTAAGTAATATATTGAGGTATGGTTAGATACTGCTTAGATATAAATTAGATAAAATTGGGTAAAATAATGAAAAGAGTATTTAATTGGTAGTTAATAACTGTTCTAATTCTGGGCTCAGTAGGTAAGTCACTCCATATGACAGGTAGCAAGTCCCTTAAGCTCTCTGGGTGTCACTAATAATAGCTGCCTCACAGGGATAATGTATGCAAACAAGGCTCCAAACTCAGGGGAACAAGGATTATGTTAGTGAAATATCATGGAAAGAACACTGAGTTTCGAGTTAGAGATTTAATTTCAAATCCTGTCTCTTCTACTTACTAACTGTATGACCATGAGGGTCACTTAACCTCTCTGAGTCTCAGTGTCCTCATATATAAAAGAAGAGGCTGGACTAGATCTCTAAGGTCCCATCCAGTTCTAAGTCCAGCCAGTACTCATCCTACAATCCTACTCCTGGCTTAAGCCTTGGTCAGTGTGAAGACTAGTACATAGGGCTGGACCCCAAGATGGCAGCCAACATGAATGGGCTTCCAGCTTTAAAATCATCTACCCTCTCATTTCTAAAACAATTTTTATCTTTACCCATTCCATACCTTAAGAGTCAATGTGGTTTTTACAAGGATCGATGTGCAAAGAAAAGAATAAATTCACATCTAATACAGAAGATATAAGAAATGAAGGTGCACACAAATTCTCTGTCTGACATACTGGCTGCACACTATGGGGAAAGGAGTCACCATCACCTTGCTATAAACTACCAAGTTTTCCCTGTGGCCTCTCATTTGACCCAGTAAGTTGTTTCAGGACAATATGAGCCCTGGATATTTTCCTCACAATTCCTTGCCTGTTCCTTCATGGCCTGACCCAGAAGGCTAATTTTTCTTCTCACAGTTCTATGGATAGTTTTGACTCTGCCCAGCATTTGACTTTAACTTATTGGTCAATTAAAAATTAATACCATAACCTAAGCCAATAAAAGAAGACTACAAACACCTGCCTGGATCCTAGTGCTTTGTATATTCACCATATGATAATCACTAAGGTCAAAATTATCTGCACTGTCTCCACCTCCCTTAATCACAGAGGAAATCACAGAACATGCATGCCTCAAAATATACTGAAACAATTTCCTAAAATTAAAAAAAAATCTTTTAATCCAACATCAATTGCCCTGCCAAATTTCCAAAGACATTTCCATCCACTAACATGAACATCAACAGGTTTAAAAGAACACAATTTAAAACGCTTTAAAATTTAACAAAACCAATCACATGCAACATTGTAATAATATAAAACTGCATCCAGTAAAATTGATGTGATGTAGCAACTCACAGCCCAGATTTCCCAACATCAGTGTTAGAAAGAGGTTGTTTATATAAGAAGCAAAAGTCTTGTTAATTGGCCACAAGCTTTATATTGAGTTAATAATAACATAAATAGTGGCTTATAGCTAGCTGCTAAGAGAAATTGTGATTTTTTTCTCACTAATCTAAGTATTATTGTTTTTGTTGTCATTGTTAGGTTATTGCTTGGTTTTACGTTTATGTATCAGTTTATGGCTGACAAAGCACTTACCACACATTGTCTCATGGGAATGTTAGGGGAGACTGACAGATATTTACCTATAGAAAATTTTGTGGACAATCTAAGCAAATGGAGAAATTTCTTTTCTCTAACAAAATTTACTATGTTTGTTCAAATGTATTATTTTTTAATATCTAAAAAAAATTCTCCTATATAATCCTCTTTTAGAAGACTGTCCCATTTTATGGAATACAACAGCTATAATATAAATGTAACTTGGATACTGCTTAAAGCAGCAGGTTAGAAAGAGTACTATACCTAGGGGCAAAAAGATAGGAGTTTGAGACCCTGTTCTGCCACTTATTGAGTGCTGATGGCCAGATCATTTAACCTCTCTAATTCAGTTTCTTTTTCTACAAAATGGTAGCACTAAGACTTAGCTTAAAATGATATGAAAAGAGCTTTGTGATTATACAGTACTCTATAAATGAGTTATCATTATTATTTAATTGTTACTGTATAAGTATCAATGAAGGCTATCTTGGAACTTTTGCTTTTCATAAAAGCAAAAGTTTTGTTTTCCTTTCTTTTCATTAAAAGAATGTATTTTTATTAAAATGGATTGCCACTTAAGTCAAAGGTACAGTGTTCAGTGACATATACCCTGTTAAATTACTCAGTCATTTAATAGATAAAGGCCTTTATTGGGAGGAAAAAGGGGACAGGGAGCACAAAAGGCCAATGCCTAAAGGATTTCTTTTGGCATAGCAGGTGTCAAAAGGAAGTAGATAAATGGAAAAGGATTGGAGAGTACAAATAATACGGTAGAGAAAACTTTCAAATATGTAATACTTGCAGCTTTGGGGGGGAAACACCTCTTTCGATATACATTTGACATATTGAGTTATTTCTGTCTATTGTGTATGTATAAGACATTTTTATGGATTTATAAATCTTTTGAAGAGGGCTGTTATTTACCTAGTTGACAAAAAATTGACTCAAAGTGTGTAAATAACTATTTAGGACATGTACTACAGGCCAAATCTTGGCACAGCTTACCTGTATGTGCTTGCCAGAAAAGGCAGGAGGGAAAACATGGAAGAACAATTAATTATACAAAGCCAATCCTGATGTTGAAGTAAGGTACAAGACCATAGGTTTTATTGATGGAAAAGGTTATAGGATAGCCATAGCTGAATGTCTCCCTAGCATACTGTCTTCATCTGCCAAGTGTGTATACTACAATATGCCACTTAAATTTCATATAAATAATGTATTTATCAAATGAGTTAATGTTTGTATAAATACTTGGGAGACTAAATAAGCACTAAAAGGAAAGCGAGTAAGAGAACTGTAGGTTTAAATGTACATCTACTTAGATGGAGAAAATGTTGGCCCTTTGATTAAAATAAAATTTGCTTATTAAATTGGAGAACATCTCTTGGCCAAATTAACTTGAAAAATATTTGATTCCTTGTTTTACTTCATAGAGCAGAAGCATCAACACAAGTCATTCTACATTCCTCCATGGGGCAGTTAAGTGGCTCAGAGGATCAAGAGGCAGGCCTAGAGATGGTAGATCCTGTGTTCAAATATGACCTCAGATGCTTCCTCGCTGTTTGACCCTGGGCAAGTCACTTAACCTACATTACCTAGCCCTTATCACACTTCTGATTTGGAATACACACTATTAATTCTAAGATGTAAGGTAAGGATGGTGTTTTTTTTTAAGTAAAGGGCAAATTACTTGCCAACATTTAAAAATTCACATTTTTAGGACTCTTTGAAATCACCAATAACAGAGAAATCTATTATTTGAAGGTTACTCAAAATATAAACTGAGCCATCTTAAGTAGAAAATTTTAGACCATAAATTTTGTTTTTTTTAAAATATTCCCTTTATACTTTCTTTAAATGATCAGTATAGTTATGCTTATGAAAATAGGGTTCAATTTGGAAAGTACTGACATTATCTTAATTGTAGTGTTATGAACAGTGTTGCTATAATATACACACATATATACTTGAAAGAAAAAAGGCCCCTTGAATTTATGTTGCGTATCATTTTCCAGTAAAAGTTAGAGGTCAGAAGGTTACCTGTTTCTGTCTCAGCTCTGTAACAGTTTACTATTCCAGACTTCATTTTTTTTACTAGCCTGTAGTTGTGATGAAGTCAGCAACTTTTCTTGGGACAATAATATGCCTCAAATACTTAAAATTCTATTTGTAGATATTATTCATAGTAAAAGTGGCATACGTGTGCCTAAAAAAATTAACTCTACTGTTTTAGCTTGAAAATGAACCTTGTTAAGTGTATTGCAGAGTTTGCAATTCTAATCAGTGCTGTTCAACCATGTTAGGAAACA
>NC_058131.1:120369612-120397112 GCF_016433145.1 Gracilinanus agilis | reverse complement strand
TATCCTCCGAATGACAGCCAGTCTCAAACTTTTTCTCCATCACAATCACACCTACCATTTCTCCTGGTCTACCCCCATCCTTCTGTGGTGCAAACTCCCAACCTCACCACTTCTGAACTAGGCATCAGCCTCTCTGGGCAGCTGTAACCTGACCACTATGCATGGATGCCCAACAACATCTGCATTAGTGCAATAAGAAAACTCTTAGTGTATCCACTCCTTCCTGTGGTAACACTGATCCAGGGTAGGTTCTTTATGCCAGGCAGTGACTAATGAGTAAGAGCACCACCTCCATGACTTCCATTTTAGGCTGGACTTGCCTAAGTTGCAAAGGATAATCAGGTATGGATAGGTTGTGGTCATCATGGCAGATCTCATGACATTATCTTTCCCCTTCCTTTGAACTTCCCTGTTACTGTTAAGGTCACCACCATCCTTCCAGTGACCTAAATTCACAACATCGGTGCCACCTTAGACTCTTCATTCTTCTTTATCCAATATAAGTTGCCATATCTTGCCATTTCTGCCTCCTTCAAAGAGTTATCGCATCTATCTTTTTCTCAAAAAGTGCAGACATCAACCCAGTTCAGGCCCTTAGCACCTCCTACCTAGCAGTTTGCAAAGGACTCCCTGCTTCAAACCTCTCCTCTCTTTATCCATTCTTCATAACAGCTACAAGAGTGATTTTCTTAAAATGTAAGTCTAACCACGTCACTCCTCTATTCAGACTCCAGTGGCTTTCCATCAACAATAGGATCAACTATTCTTTAGTCTTTCTCACATCCTTTTTAATTTCCATTTTTACATTTTATAATGCACATAATTATTAGTACTGTAGTACATAATTAATGAATATGAAAATATACATATATTAAGGTGTAGGTTCAAAAAGTGTTACTGATTGAGAATATGATCAATAAAGTTTATAGCTGACTGTCCTAAAAGATAACTCTGAGAAAAAAGGTGCCATAGAAACATAGATTTAAAATTGACAGGAACTGTAGAGATCACTGAATCCAACCATCTCATTTTGCAGATAAGGAAACTGAGGCTCAGAGAGAATGATGACTTGCTCAAGGTCATAAAAACAGTAAATATTGCCATTAAGTTTGAACTTGTCTTCTTAGCATATTATCTTTAAGGTTTGCAAAGCACTTTACAAATATTATCTCATTTGGTCCTCACGGCAGCTCTGGGGAGTAAATGATATTATTATCCCCATTTTATAGTCAAGGAAACTGAGGCAGGCAGGCAGGCTGAGTAATTTGCCCAGGGTCACACAGTTGGTAAATGACTGAGGCAGGATTTGAACTCAAGTCTTCCTGACTCCAATTTCACTTTGCAACTTCAAAGTCTGTTGTTATAGGTTTTTAAGCCAACAATGGCTAATATTTATAGATCACTTTAAGATCTGGAAAAGGTATATCTTTTGACTTTCACAACAACTCTGTGAGGTAGATACTCTCAATAACTCCATTTGACAGATAAGGAAACCAGAGACAAATAAGCAACCTACCCAGGGTCATGCACTAAGCATCTTCTATAGGATTTGAATTCAGGTCTTTCTAACTCTTAAGTCCAACAATCGATCCATCATGCCAAGCCTCCTAATTCACTACCTACCCTGCCTAGTGATCCTCTATAGGTCTACTGACATCCTGATAACTCTATAATATGCTTTCATTCTTTTCCCTCTGTATATGCCTAGAATAGGTTGGTCCTTTTAAATAACTATATAAAGAGCATATCTATCTTACAAATATATATCAAATACAAATATATCTTCACATCTGAGACTTTTCAATCAAGAAAATAAAGGACAGTGATATACTTGCTACTTGAAAAAACAGTGGTTTCCCAAAAAGGTTATCACAACACACCAAAAGAAGCTTTCAAAAGTATGGAAAGATGTCTTTTTGAAATTTTCAAACAAATACAGACAGTAAAATCATGTAATGATGTCAATTTTCCTAGTGAGCTTTCAATGAACTACTGAGAGGGTATCTATTTTGCCAGTTATGGAGGGACAATTTTCAATCACAGTTTGGCTTAACCTTCTTTTCAGGGTGCTCTGGGTCATTTCCCAGTCTGTTTGTCAACAAGAGTTAAGTGTTTACTACGTTAAGCACTGGGGATACAATGGCAAAAATGGGGTCCCTGCTCCCATGGAACTCACATTCTGCTGGAGGAGACAGCTTGCAAATAAATATATGCCTACAAAATACATATGGGAAAGGAATGCAGTTAAAATATTTTTAACTCTTACCTTCTATTAGAATCTATACTAAATATTGGTTCAAAGGCAGAAAAGCAGTAAGAGTCAGGCAATTTGAGGTAGAGTGACTTGCCCAGGATCCCACAGCTAGGAAGTGGAAGGCCAGATACTGACCTCACATTCCCAGTCCTGTCTCTCTATCCACTGAAACATCTAGCTACCCTGGAAGGCAGTTTTGAAGGGAAGAACTGGGAACTAGGGCAGGGGAAGGCCTCCTTTAGAAGATGAGATTTGATCTGAGCACTGAAGAAAGCCAGGGAAGCTAGGAAGTTGAGATGAAAAGAGAGAGCATTTCAAGCATGAGGGACTGCCAAATGCAAATGCATGGAGTTAAGAGATGGAATGTCCTATGTGAGGAACAGCAAGCAGGCTAATGTACTTAGAAGTGGAGGGGACAGAATTGTGGAAAGAGCAGAATTGAAACAGCCTGGAAAAATAGGAAAGGAGTTAGGTTGTGAAGGGTTAACGCTAAACATTTGAAAATTCACCTGGTCATGGGGAGGGGAAACGTTATTAAACAGATGAACTTACAGCCTTTCCAAATCACATAAGCAATATAATGCTCACATTTGGCATTCCAAAGACAATATAAATGATTTTTGGATTATCTGGCCGACTGGTCCCATTCAACAAGACAAATAATTGAGAGTCTATTGAATTCAGCACTAAAGATGTCAGTGACCAACCATGTGAAGAAGTGTGATCCAATGGTTAGTCACAAAACTGAAGACAAATAGTATGTAACCACCCTGCATATACCAGTCAGTAGTTGACTTAGTTTTTCAGAAATACATTTCCTCTTTCAAACCACTAGGGTGTCTTTAGTAAAATGGTCTCTAGAGATCTGAAAAAGTTGGCTAGCTTCCAAAGGTGAGCAACTCATTCCCAATCCCATCCTCTGCCTGTAAAAGGGCAGAAGCTATTTCAAGTAGAAGCTGTCACACAACCTAAAAATTTGAGGTCCTATCAGCTCTCACAATTTCTTTAGAATTTTTTAAATGATGCCATACCCTCTCCTCATCTACTGAAATTGTTACAGGAAGGGGTTGGAGTACAGGTAAAGCAATGTAAGGTAGACCTATGGCTTGTAGAGGAGAGAGAGAAAATACAGCTATGAGATTTTTTCTTAATATAAAAAAGGAGATTAAACTTTCTGCTTGTCTATCCCATTACTTCTAGTTGGCTATGCTGCTTACTTTCAGTAAGAAGCTGAAGAATTGGCAGTTAAAGGGGAAAACACAGGCTCATGAAGTTATTTTTCTTCATTTGTAAGCCTAGTATACTCAAATTCCTATTTAAAGTTTTTTAATTTACTCACACTTTTTGCTTATTTAATAACCAAAGCCCAATGATTAAAGTGACCAAACTTTCTGGTGGGCTCCTTGATTTTCAATTTGCCATAGCTTTGACAAAACCAAAACAAAACATTCTTTAATTCTGTAATCTGTTCCCTTTCTGTTCTCTCTCAGTTGGGGAGAATGTGAAACACTGTATGTGAGTTTCAAACATTACTGGACTGCAAAGCAAAATTCATTTAGCCAAGGCAGTTTCCTTCGGTCCCCCCACACACACACACACACAATGATTTTGCCTTTGCCTCTTATAAGCAATAGAAAGGCAAAAACAAGGGGGCCAAGATGTTCAAGAGATGGGAAATAGTAGCCGGCATTTCCACGAACCACTTGCAACCTTGTTAAAAGGTTTTTAAAAAAATATTCCAAAAATGTTGATAAACAGATAGGTTGGTCTGAAATGCCACAGGGAAACCACACTGAAGTCTTCCCCAAATCCACTAAAAAGTGATTTGGGCTGTGGTTCCTGTTAGCAGTGAACCACACCTCACTTCGTTCTCTTGGTTTTCTTCTATTACCTTTGTATCTATCAGACCTTTTCTTTTTACCTTTTATTCTTTCCATCATTTCCTCCTCTATTTTCTTTTTATTAGTGCTTTCTTTGCCTTATCTTGTTGTTCTTACCCTTCCTTTTCTATTCTCTATGTCTGCAACTGAACTGTCACAGCCCTGACAGAAAATGGGCTGATTACTCTCATTTAGCAGATTCTAAAAGGTAGCTTCATTGACTAGAGAGCACAAAATGAAATTATTGGCAAGGTATTGAAAACAAGGCATCTCATCATCAAATCTGTGGCTTTGAATCATGAGAACAGGACTTTTCTTTCAGTTCTTAGCACATCATACTGGGCAATGTAAATTTTTAATCTGAAAATGTGTCTTAATGACGATCTAAATTTTACCCAGCTATAGTAATGAAGAGGTGACCAAACATGACAGTAATTATAGTCAATTACTAAGACTTTAGCAAGTAAATATGAATAAACTTGGCACTAGTTCAGATTAAAGAGCAACAGTATCCAAATATATAGTATTTTCTGGGGAGAGAAAGAATCTGTTAAATCAAGATCTATCTGTGCAGTTCTCAAGTACAAACAACAGGAAATGTGTATTTTTCAATACATTTGTGTATATTTTCAATATAAAATACTCTTTCTTTGCATAATGAGACATGTAAGAGCAGAAGGTTTTTTTTTTGCCTTCAGTTAAAATTCTCCAAGAAATAACATTTCATAATTAAATAAAACATTTGATATAAATTGTATTGGTCAGTAAAATAAAGCTTCAGGGTTATACATACATGGAAAAGAACATAAGAACATAGAAAGAATCAATCATAATTATTTTGTTAAATTTTAACAAATTTGGATGCAGCCTTACAGTTACCTATAAAAATTCCATCAGTACACAAACAATTTTTTCACTTTCCTTCCAAGTTCCCACACAGGCTCCACCTAGTCATGCAGTGGGAAGTAAGATTTAGTGGTTTAAAAAGGGCATTATTAATGTAATGAGACAGTTAAGTGGCTCAATAGCTATATTACTGAATTTGGAATTGGAGAAGGACTTGAGTTCAAATCCAGCCTCAGAAACTTCCTACCTGTGTGACCCTGGGCTCCTTAATGAAAGCCTACCTCAGTTTCTCTAATAATAAAATGGGGATAATAACACCTGCATCAACAAGTTGTGAAAATCAAATAAGGCAGCATTTGGAAAGCACTTCGAACCATACTTAGTACATACTAAGTGTTTAATACATGGTTATTCCCTTCCCTGCCTATGTTTTAGATCATTTAAAAAAACATCATTAAGATGCTTAAAGCTTTTAGCCCCAAAACAATTTCCTTTAGATCTTGAAATTAAGGTATTTGCTCATTTGCATGGCTGATTCAATAAATACGTAGAGATTA
Source organism: Gracilinanus agilis (assembly GCF_016433145.1). Lineage (NCBI taxonomy): Eukaryota > Metazoa > Chordata > Mammalia > Didelphimorphia > Didelphidae > Gracilinanus > Gracilinanus agilis. The sequence continues at coordinate 120,391,575 of NC_058131.1, read as the reverse complement.
AAATGAATACCTAACTTCAAAGAGAGCCAGCATGGTGTGTTGGATAGAGAAACCTCAGAGTCAGTTCTAGTCCTGTCACAGACTGCTTAGAGTAGCCTGACTGTTATTTAACTTTTCTGTTCCCCAAGCAACACTTTGAGAGGAAAATTTCAGAGAATGTGCTGAAAGTTCCTCTTTAAAAACTCTCTACTCAGGGGCAGCTGGGTAGCTCAGTGGATTGAGAGTCAGGCCTAGAGATGGGAGGTCCTAGGTTCAAATCCGGCCTCAGACACTTCCCAGCTGTGTGACCCTGGGCAAGTCACTTGACCCCCATTGCCCACCCTTACCACTCTTCCACCTAGGAGCCAATACACAGAAGTTAAGGGTTTAAAAATGCAAATAAACAAACAAACAAACAAATAAATAAATAAAAACTCTCTACTCAGAGGCAGCTAGGTAGCACAGTAGATAAAAGAACAGGCCTGGAATCAGCGGGTCCTGGGTTCAAATTTGACTGAAGACACTTCCTAGTTGTTTGACCCTACACAAGTCACCTAACCCCATTTGCCTAGTCCTTACCATTCTTCTATCTTAGAACTGAGTTACTTAGTTACTACTGATACTAAGATACTGGTTAGTATCAGTTTCTAAGACAGAAGGTAAAGATTTTTTTCAAAGAAAATGAAAGAAAACTCTCTACTTTGGTGAAATATGATGTTTAAAAAAAAGGCAAAGCACAGATCGAAATAATCATAAATGTCTCAAACAAAGCCTCAGCATACACATATTCTTGCATAACTTTCATAACTTTTAAAAATAAAATACAGTTGATCCCAGGGTTCCAACATGGAAATCTCATAGCATAAAAATTTCCAACATAAGGTTATTTTCCAATGCATTGTTTAAGAAAATAAAAGCACAAAGGTCATGGATAATATGGACAGAAATAAGCAGGAAGAAAAGCTGTTATTAATAACGGATATCATATTACCCACAAAAAATTTAGATTTCTTCCCAATCTCAAAATTAGAAAGTTAGGACAATCAGCAGATCCTTCTACAAAAGATAATGAATTTGGCATCAGGAGCTCTGGTTTGTACACTGCTTCCAATACAAATCAGTTGTGTGCCTGGCACACAATAGTCATTTAATAAACACTTGTATCTATATTCATTAATGAAATTGGCCTGTAATTTTTTTTCTCTGTTTTTTTTGCCCTTAAGTCATACATTCTTATTTCTTATGGGAGAAGAAAATGAATAAAGGGATAGCCAATTGAAAAAATAAAAATAAAACTAGCAAAATTCTTGTAAAAAATAAACACTTGCTCATTGATTGATTGTGACCCTGAAAAGGTACTGAACTGTCAGAATTTAGTTCCAATTTCCTACCCTGTAAAATGGGGGCAATAAAGCTTGTTCAAGCTCACTTACAGGGGTGTTGTGTGAGAACACTGCAAACATTCAAGTGCTACATAATTGGGATTTTCCCAGTAGTATATTAGCTTCCTGAAGGAGAAGTCTATTTTTTTTGTCTTTGTGTATCCAGTACCTAGCACAAGTTCAAGCACATGGTATGTATTTAACAAATGTTTTGTGGAGCTGAATTTATTGATTCTCTAATACATGTATATTATTGTAGAAACCCAAAATGGTTCATAATTTCCCCTATGCAATAATTACTGAAATTATATAGATGAAAAGGAGATTGCAGTAGGAATCAAGGGACTTGCATTTGAATCCTGGTCATGCTATTTACCACTTATGTGGCCTGGCCCTTCATCAATCCCACCATCTGTGAGGTACAGGAATTAAAACAGATAATCTCTAAGATGTCTTTCAAGAAGCAGCTAGGTGGTTCAATGATTAGAGCACTAGATCTGGAGTCAGGAAGATCTGAGGCTCAGTCTAGACTCAGATGCTTTCTAGTTGTGTGACTTTGAGCAAACCACTTAGCCTTGTTTGCCTCAGTTTCATCATCTGTAAAATGAACTGGAGAAGGAAATGGCAAACCAAACCACTCCAGTATCTTTGCCAAGAAAACCTCAAATGGGGTCATAAAGAGTCAGGCACAATTGAAAAAACGACTCAACAATAACAAGATGCCTTCCAACTCTAAAACCTATTATCATTCTGTTAAGTGTTTGGCTGACTAAAAGGGCCCTGAGCCAACTAGTTACCACCCTATTTCTAAACCTTCCTATCCAGGCACTTCACAAGAAAATCTCTTCATTTGTAAGCTGAGGTTGTTTTTTGGTTTTGTTTTCTAGAGATTAAATTTCCCATAATTTTTAGTGAATCATTCAAAAGCTCAGGTTAACTCCAGGAAACTCTTTAGATCAAATAAGCTCAGATATTTCCTAATTTTAAAAAAGTTTTATCTAGTTTATGAACTAGTCATTCCTTTTAGAAAACTATAGAGAACTGGACATTTGAGAATGCAAAACAAAACAAAACACTATCACTGGTCAGCATAAAGCTGTACAGAGTGAAAATCTTGAGCTAGTGCTTTACTTGTGTTGGTTCACTGTGAAACCTTAGCATGATACTTAGATGACTTCCCTTACTTAAAAAAAAGTAATGCATTACTCACTGATGTTTGCAAAGTGATTATTACAAGAATACCTGTTCAAAGGAAGAATGACCCCACAGAGATCTTGACACTGAAGCAGTTACCAGGGAGGGTGGGGAATATTGGGCTTCAATAAGTACCATAAAATCATCCTATCTGCAGGGATACAATTCAATTATATATCCATTAAGTAGAACACAGAGAAGAGGAAAAGGAGGAGGGGTAAAGAAGGAAGTGGTGGGGAAAAGAATGAAGAGGAGGAAGAGGAGAAGGAGGAGAAGAAGAAAGAAGTAGAAGATGAAGAAAACAACAACCTTTGTGAAAGAAATTTTTTCTAGAGATGGGAGATTAGGTATTTATTTCTTTTCCTTCTTTTTCATCATGAAATCACCAAAGGGGACATCTAGATAGCATAGTGGATAGACCTCCAAGCCTGGAGTTGGAAGGACTTGGGTTCAAATCTGACCTCAGACACTTCCTAGCAGTGTGACCCTGAGCAGGAAGAAGAAGACGAAGATGGTGATGATGGTGGTAGGGGTAGGGAGAATAACAACATGAACACCAATAAATACAAGGCAATTTCAAAAGAGGACATTGCTAACACCTGTGAGGATTGTTGTACTAAGTGGTACCTGAAGTGGCCTTTGAAGGATCCTAGGGAGATTTATACTAAAAGTTACACTTAACCAGTTTCTTTGTTATCTCCCACTATTTTCTACAACTCTCTGCTTGATCTGCTTCTGTGCTTTCAAACTACAGAAAATAGTTCTGACCTCATCTGGAAGCAGGGAGTCAATGGATTTATTATGCAATAGGTTTAAGCTTCTTATGTTAATAAGAAATGTGTATTTTTATAAAAATCACAGATTCCTGCAAATTTACATTTTCATTCTTTATTCCATTGAAGAAGTACTTTAACAGGACTAAAATTCTAGGGACTGAGATTCTAGTCTCAGTTTTTCCACTGTAATCAGCTGTGTAATGTTAGGCAATTAAATTAATTTCAATCCAGTGTAACCATTTAAAGTGCCTACTGTGTACAAGGCATTGTGCTACCCACTGGGGATATAGAGATACAAAAAAATACAATTATTTTCCTTGTCCACAAGAAAATCACTTAGGCTCTAGGAGGCTTAGTTACCTTATCAACAAAATTCAGGGCCAGAGACATCAAACTCCCAGACTATAGGTAGATTCCCAACCAGATTAAAATGTAATTGGGAAATGTTTGACAAAATGAATAAAAAATACAATATAATATAGATAATGTTAGCTTGTGGTTTTCTAAGTCAAAAGGCAGCCCATATAGCACCATTTCTGTTTCTGTATGGTATCACAGATTAGACTATATTATCTCCAGAGCCTCTTCCTGTTCTAAATGTATCTATAATTCTAAATACAGTACTTTTTAATTGTCTCCTTAAAAAATCCTCCTAACTCTTAACATTTTCAATCAAACTTTATTCAATAATACTTGCTACTTATAATGAATTTCTGAAAGGAAAATTTCTACCTTTGTGAAAAAAATTCTAGGGCTGAGAGATTAGGTATTTATTTCCTTTTTTATCATGAAGTTGCCAACAGTAGATAGAACTCTGGTCCTGGAGTTGGGAAGACCTGGATTCAAATCTGATCTCAAACACTTCCTAGTTGTGTAACCCTGAACAAGACAAATTAACCCCCATTGTCTTAGTCCTTGCTGCTCTTCTGTCTTAAAACTGATACTAAGACAGAAAGTAAGGGTTTTAAAAAATAAATAAGGTCACCAGAGGCAATTTTAAACTTCATATTTTTAAAAGGGCTCATGCAAAGCATGTTGACACATCACATGCTAACCATTTGATCTTTAAACTATGATTGGTAAAATACTACATATTTTAAAATGCATAATTGAAAGAGCAACCAGAACAACTTCGGGTAACTGAAAGAATATCAGTGGCCACATCAAGTAGTTTAATCAGAACAACTCCACCACAAATAAGATCATTGTTGCTAAACAGATTGTTTTAAGTTTTAGAAACGTTTGAATATACATTTAATAACCACATGTCTCTTCCTAGAAATCTGGAAATAACTAGATATTTTCTGCATGCTTTAAGGCACCAAATTCAATATAGGCTCTCAATAAATACTCAAAAATGTACAGGTTGCTAAAGTGGTAGGCAGACATACTTTTTGAATAGCATAACAGAAAACCTTACAACAGTGAATGTTAGCAAGCTAAAAAATAGCATAGACAACCCAACCTATTGTGAGGAGAATGAACCTGGAGTCAAGAGGACCTGGGTTCAAATTCTGCCTCTGACAGCATATTAGTTATATGAATATAGATAAATCATTTAACTCATATATATGATTTACATATGCACAGATGTCAAGCAAAACCTTTACTGGAGAAGAAGATTAAAATGGTTGTCATTATAGACCTCCATGTCATCACTAGCTATACATACACACAAAAGCAGCATAGTATTGAGAAAGAGTGCTGAATTTAGAGCTAGGGAACCTGGTTTCAGATCATAGTTCTACTACTTACTCCCTGTGTGATCCTAGTTAAGTCACTTTTCCCTTCTTGCCCTCAGTTCCCTCATCTGTAAAGTAAGGGAGTGGGACTAGGTAACTTCTGAGGTCCCCTAAAGTTCTACATCCTGTGATCTTAATGTACTTGGCACTTAATATACACATAACAGGCATGTTGCATATTTTGATTCTAAGTTGACAGGAGAAAAATATGTGGCTTCATCAGCCTAGTCTTTTTCTGGCTCATCTTGCCATATTTTTAAAGATCCTTAAAGTTACAAAATGACACTTTTCTTCGATTTACAAAATAATGATAATTTGCAATAAATATAAATTAATTAAAATTGGTGGGTTGTTACTGAATTAATATCTCATGAAAGCTGCATCTCTCTATATTCTCATGGAAACATGATGCATAAAACCACAAGTAGAACTTTAAAATCAAATTATTTCATTGGTCACAAGATAATGAATTAAAAATGACTAATTAATAGCAAAGTAATTATTTATTACTATATTATACTTAAAAGTCGAGCAGTAATGTTAAATTCTGTCTTTTGAAAATTAGTTTAAAAGTTTCCTCTCAAGCTTACTGCTATATCAACTCCAGCCCCAAATCAGGATAGGTTTTAAAATCTTCTTTACATCATAATTAAGGAAATTTCACTACAAATACTTTAGGTGATAGATTGTCATTAAATATTACTTTTATTTGAAATTGTTCATTCATAAGAGACCCAGTCTCCTGAGTGGCAACCCTGCCCTTCACTCTTGAACAGTTCAGATAAATGTATTATTTATTTACAGTCTATTGTATACATTATTTATAGGGAATATGCCATAACTCTACTGAGCATATGGAATTTATCTTCATGAGATAGAGGCGCCTTCCTAAGTCAAAAGTGGCATAACCATAAGTAGGTAACTTCCCTCTCTGTAAGATAAATTTCAATTTTTGAGATAACTACCAAATATTTTGGTATAGTTCCAGATGTGTAAACTCTGTTTTGATTTTCATTCTTTTTATGGTGGTTTTATGTACAGCTTCCACCAAACAGAATTAGGTAGTTTGTATTTTTATTATTATTGGGCATAATAAGAAGCTAAATTAAAAATAGTATAAACAGAAAAAGAAAATAGATGAATTCATTAACCCTTTCTCTCCTTTCATCATGAACTGTGTTTGCTTTTTTATTTTTATCAAAATCTACTGATGTTTTCCATTTACCATTTGAAGAGGATAGATCAAACCCTAGACTTAATTCACCAAGGATTTGGTTCAAGTCTTGACCTTAATATATAATATTTGAATGACTAATGACAATTTATTTGACCTCTTAGGGACTCTAGGATACTTTCTGTAATCTAAAGGTTATAAGTTACAGTTAAACCCCTCATCAATGGAGTCATAGGGTAAGACTCTTTCTATATATTTATATCTATATCTATGTATAAACACACACACACACATACATCCTTACCTTCTATCTTAGAATCAATAGTAAGTATTAGTGGTAAGGGCTAGGCAATTTCAGATTAAGTGACTAGCTCAGACTCACACAGGTGAAAGTGTCAGAAGTAAAATTTGAACCCAGGACCTTCTGTCTCCAGGCCTGGCTCTTTATTCACTGAACCAGGGCAAGACTAATAATAATAATAATAATAAAGAAAGAAATGAATCTCTTTACTAGATATAATACAGTGGTAAGTGATCCTGTTTCATCTTATCTTAGCACTTCATGAGCTGAAGTTGCATGGATGAGAGCACAGAGCATTTCCTCCCGTCAATTTAGTGTAGTAATATAGAATCTGTCTGTCCAATTCAGCGCCCCAAGTATACTCTAGGAGAGCAAATATTTTTTGATGTGATTTTCATACAAAGTTGGTAATGGCCTTTATATAAACATTTTTATCAAGTTCTAGAAATGTTGAGTCTGAGGCAACTCTAGTTTCCCAAAATTCCCTTCAGTTTAAACACTCAGTTCTCATTTTTCTTGTGTAAAAAGGTTCTACTCAAAAGCTTTGAATGCTTTAGCAGTGAGCTGATTCATTAATATTATTGAGAGCCCACAGTATAGTAGTTACATAAAGGTAGAGTAAACATGCCTTAGAAATTCATTTAGTTTGAAAAACATGTATTTTTTTAATTGGTTAGAAGTATTCGTTGAACAAACATCATCCTTGCCGTTTATTTTAACTTATCTATAAGGTTGTCAATGTTAATGAAGATGTCTAGGAATTATGGAGATGTTAAGGTGAGTTGCTTTCTCAGGAGAAAGAAAATCATGCTCATCCTGCTTACAGTGGGAGGAAGATGCAGAGAGATAGAGTTACAGAGAAATGTCTTTATCAAGTTGGCAATTTTTATGGAGGGCGAAAAATCCTCTGGTTAATTCAAGTGGTTCCCATTGTTGTCCTTTTAGAAGCCTATGACTATTTCATTATAAATTCCATATTACTAGAGATTCGTGACAGACAGGAATGCACATAAGTTTCAAGAGTTTTTGTGAGATAGGATATCAATGCAAAATGAAATATGGAGATCTAGAACCCAAGCAGTCTATCAGTTAAAAACATATTCACAAAAAACCCCAAATATTTAAAGGAAGAGTGTGAAGAAGCTGATATGGATCTTTAGCTCAAGAAACCCACAGCTTTGAGGAAAACAAATGTCATAATAGATAGGAATTTATATACAGTTTTGAAGCTCCTTCTGTAAGATAGACTGGCTCACAAACTTTTGGTATCCATTATTTACTTTTAAATCGATGAGCCTTATTTTTATTATGTGAAGGACAGTCAAACAAATAATTAGAGATAAGTTTAGCAGCATACACATAAGAAAACCCAGAATTAAGACAGACATAATGGTTCAAGTTCACATTTCTGGTTACATGGAGCTTTGTAAAACAATGTAAAAGAAATAATAAGAAACAAATTGTGGTCCTGTTTTCCTGAAGTAATTATTTCCAACAACCCAAATATTTGAAACCAATTTTTTAAAGCATCATGAATTTAATGATGTTTTAAAGTAACAGGAAGGATCAGGAATAATAGCAAAACATTAGTAATAGATAAAATGAAATAAGAACACAACCTCCTCTATTTAGCTAAAATATGTCGGGGAAAAAAATATCACTTGAGAATTAATTTATTCCACTGCTAATGTTTTCCTAAGTAGTCGGAAGAATGTGAAGAGTAAAGCTATATTCTATTCCCTCCAATTAAGTAACCAGCTAGATACTAGACCATAAAACTAAGGTTAAACTTGTTGAGCGCCTAAAAACTTATTAACGTCCAATTTGCTGCTGCGTATATGTATTAATAAGAGCAAGGTTATTTAAATGATTTAAAATTAAGAACACTTACACTGCACCCTGGCATTTTATTTAGTGAATATGCATAAATCCCATTAATTTAAATTGAAACTATGCCTATGTGTCAGAAGAAAAATCCATTGCTAAACTGAATTTTTATGGATTAAAAGTAATATGTTTATTTTCACATTGTATTTATTGTCTATTAAGTTGTATCTCACAAAATGAGATATGGGAAAGTTATGTTATGAGTACTATACGTCTTTAAGATTAATAGTATGAGAAATATGATGGTAATTGATTGCATATATCCATGACACAAACGAACAGCAAATATGCAATATGATAAATTTTAAAGTCAGCGTGGTTTTCTAATGGGCTAACACATTGCCAGGTGTCAAGGATAATTTCGATCAATTGGAATCAAGAGGAGTTTTTAAAGGTTTTTAAGATTTGTAAATTTTTCCCTTTTCATTTTATTAGTCAATTATGTAACTTTTCTAGATAAAAAAGTTATCCAGTAAAAACATTAAAAATATAGCACTCTGAAGTTTTCATTTTTTTAATTCTATCCATTTAAATTTGTTAAATTGATTTAAATCCAATTCCAGTAACAAATATTTAAATTAGGATATTTGTACTAATCTTATATAAGATTCTGAATGTCATTTATTCAAATGCCAAGTATATACATAAGTTATTCATAAAATGGGATTTAGTAACATACTAACAGTGGGTAATTGTGTGTGTGTGTGTGGGGGGGGGGAGTTGTGTATAGATATCATTCCAAGAATGGCTATTTGAGACAGCAAAAATTTTTAGATTTATCTATTTCACAGTGAATTAAAGATAGAATGAGAATGTTATTGTTCACAGTATAACTCTGATCCTTACATTTCCTTAAATTAAAAAAATAAATAATCTCATACCACAATTTAATTCACAAATGTAAAAGTTGGGTATCAGGTCTTTAACTGAGTCATAAAAATCACATTTGTATATTAGCATTCAAAATAAAGCAAAGATAAAATTTACTAAGAATTCATTTCAGTTCAGTTTTTAACAGTTGTTTTATCTTGCTGCTTCCTACTGAGAAACAGTGGTGAGCTCAATATATATCATAACGGGATTGTTTTCACTTTAGATTTTGAAAATGTTTACTCTAATTTCTCCAAAATGGCCAGAAAATGATAGCTCTCATTTAGCATTTTGGGTTTACAAAACGCTTAAGTAGTGCAAGCACTACTATTACCTGCACTCTACGTCTAAGGATACAATGATTGAGTGGCTAAATGACTGACTCACAGTCACACAGGGAATAAGCCTTCTGAGCCAGGGATTAAATCCGAGGACTCTTTACTTCTAGTCTGACAGGCTCTCTACTTCCCCAAGCTTCCTCTCTGGAAACTGTGCCACATGTACTATTTCATGTTTTTTATTTATTAAAAAAGTCCTGTTATATTATTATGAAAAGAGAAATCAAGTAAATCGACTTTCACATTTTGGAAAAGTGATGAAAATTTCAGAACTATTTTATATTCTGTGTTCCTTCTATACAAATATGGTAGCTATCATAATGCCAAAAAAAAAAAAAAAGGCAAGCAAAATGCTACAGTTGCAAACTTAAAATGACTGAGACTGGTATCAGTTTACTATGCTTCAACTACTTCCCTGTCTTGTGGAGTCAAATAATGTTGAATTATAGACCTTCTTACAGGAAGTCTTATTTCATGTTCATTTTTGATCATTTCCCTACTAGTCCCTATAGGAATTTGGCTGTTTGCCTACTTTCCTTTAAAAGTTTCTGTATACATAATTGGCTTGTGTATGATGATTAAATGATCATTTATTAAAAGTTTAGTATTTTACATTTGTTTGACATGTTTACATAACATAAAAATATTGTTTTTACAATAAAAAGCATAACATATTTTGAACTCCAAACCAACTCATTTGAATTTATATTAGTGATTCTTTTCTGTTTAAAAAAAAGTGAATACTGTATTCTTTCACAAAGAGCTGTTTAAAAGTGATTATCTATGTGCATCTTATTGTAAGACAAGTTTCTTAGTATAATTTTAATGAAGAATTAAAAGTTGTAGGTAGGAGTTCCTAAAGAACTCAGTATTTAAGGTAAACTGATTTTCTACCAGTCAACTCCATGGTAATAGTATAGCATATTTGTCTTAACTTTAAAACTCAATTTCTAGTACGTGAATACAGTCTTTGTTTTTTAATCATATGGAGTCACACTGCATAATTTTCCTCCCAACACCTAGCAACAGCTGTGTTTTAAATCTTTTTGGACAATGACAAACACTTAAACATGCAAGTATTGGAAAAAGAAATGATTTTTAAAGTGCTTATTTTCTAAGTTGTGCAATTAGAAGCAAATTTTGGTTGCACTTTAAAAATGCCTAGCCCTAACTTGTGATTCTCCTTTCCTCTTCCATTACACATCTTTCCCTTGTTCATTTTTTAAAATAGCCTTTAAGTCTGAGAATAATAGCAATAGTAAACAACTCTACAGGTTTCAGAATGGTAGGCAATGGAATCCTTCTGAAGGGAGAGAGAAGCTGCTCTAGTGAACTGTAGCCACTGAGCTAGTTAAATCTCTAAACAATAGTTACTGTTATGGGACTTTCCTTGCAAAAACTAGCAATGCTATCATTGCCTTCCTTTAACCAAGGCACTCACAGCAGGAACTAACACTAAGCATGAATAAAAAGAAAATGCTCCCCCTCCTCCCCACCTAGTATCCACCTACATTTGGGGCAAAAAAAAAAATGAGCCTCAACCTGATATGAATATGTGTATATGTGGGTGATATGTATATATGTATACACACACATATATATGTACATATATATACATATATATATATACTATTTCTCAAAAATCTGTACCCATTAAGCAGCAACACGTACTCAGGAGTTCAGCTCTAAATAAGTACTATGACCCAATCATAAAGTACTAATAAAAACACGCACCATACAACTAACTTTCCATTCAAAAGGTACAAAGCAATAAATGGCCTAGAATGAACATCCTAATTAGCCAGTGTAGTGACAAGCAGTCAACACCTTATTATTTAATCATTAAAGGGAATCCTGCTATCATTTCCCTTTGACATATTTCAAAGAAGAATTAAGAATGGAGCACATGACCCATATCAACAATCAAAACTAAACTTAGATGATACTGTTATCATGGCATTCACCAATGAAGGCCCCACATCACACAGGGCTTGGGGCACCAAAAGCTCTAGGATGAAGACAGAAGTATGACCCTTTTCACAGCTCCATCAAACATTTACAATTTAAATAAGATGTATCCAAATGTAAGCATTTAGAAACAAACTACCTGACAAAGAGACCATTTTACTGCCTCCTGCTGCTTGTCTAACAGTCTCCTTATTGGATGAAAATAAATGGGTTTCATTTCTACTAAGTATTCTTAAATATATGGTCACCTCCTCTATTATTTTTTAAGCAGGTTTCCAACTCAACAAGGACATGGAGTTATTTTCTTTTCCTCTCTATTTCCCCTCCCCCTCTTCAAAAAAGAAAAGGCGCTCTGAAAACTCTCTATCCTGGGAAATACTGGGAGAAGAGGGGAGATTCAAAGAAGAGAGAGTGGGTGTTCGCATACAATCCCATTTCCCTGTAGGAAAACATCCTAATGCCATTGTGGGAACTTTAACAGAAGCAATAATGCAACATTTGATTAGAAAATGCTCACAGATATTTTGTCACATTTTGACAAAATAACCTGAGTCTATAAAGTTCCGTCCAAAACTAGAGTTCTCGGGGACCACATCCTCCCCTGCCCCATCATCCTCACGACCCAAATGCAAAGCCCACCTCAAGAGACCTGATCCTTATCCACGCAGCCCTTGCTTGGTGCCTCTCCGTTCTTCAGCCCCTCTGCTGTGCTCGGCTTGGCCCCTACACTCCTCCCACTGCTCCGGTAAGCAGTCGCCCCTCTAAGGATATTTCCAGTACTTAATGCTTAACCTGCCTAAGGAAAAAGAACTTTTGGTTCGGTCCCAGGGAGGGCCATTTCCTCTCCCTACACACGGTGCAAATCGGGATTGACATTCAACAGGCGCAGAAGAGGCGAATGGAGGGTCAGGGGCTCAAAGTTGAATCTTTAGCATATTTCCCTCCTCTCTCTCTCTCTCTCTCTCTCTCTCTCTCTCTCTCTCTCTCTCTCTCTCTCTCTCTCTCTCTCTCTCTCTCTTCTGAACCCAAGCAGTGGGAACATTTCAGATGGTGGGGTTGTCCCGGGTCTGAGCCGTTTTTCATGCCCCTTGTCCTCCTGCCCAGTTTCTGAAGCCGAAGGGGAGGTGGGAGTGGGAGGGAAGTCGTCTAAATCTCTGGATTCCCCCTAGAAAAAAGACCTCACGGCCAGAGGTCATGGGTGGATCCATCAATTGAAGGCCCAGGATCCGGGCTTCTGGAGCCCGCTCGCTCGATTTCTCCCACTTCATAGCTACTTCTCTCCAGCCCTGACTCTTCCAGGCCGTCCTCCTTCCCCTAGAACTGACCAGCCTCCACTTCCCTTTTTTAGCCCCTTCCTAACTCCGCTAGCCCTGACTTGACACAAATCCGGACCCCCCTGCCACTTTTTCCATCCTGCAGCTCCCAATCTGTCCCCTCTCTCTTCCCCGCTTCGAGATCTCACAGGCCACATAACCTACTTCCTACCCTGTCGCGCTGTCCCTGGCACCATTGTGGCCTGAGTCCTAATACCTCTGGCTACCTTCCCCTCTCAGCCCCACCCGTCGTGTAGCCGCAGGAGGGCCTCAGCTAGCAGAGCCAGAACTGTAGCCCGCAGAGCCTGAAGGGTCGGCGCAATCAGCAGGTAACGGCAGTCAGGAGAGGGCGCCAACCCTCCCTCCCTCAGCCTTGACCCCCACTGCGGGGAAGGGACAGCATCTGGAGGCGCCGCCCTATGGGACTTCTTAGCAGGGGGGCAAAGAGACCTACTCCAGGACACTGTGGTGGAGCTGGCCGTGGGAAGTTGAAAATGTGGGATTACTAGTTCTAGTGGCTACTTAATCAGATAAAAGGAGCTGAAGAAAACATTACAGGGCAAAAGTGGATTTACTCCGACTTATCCCTCCGGGAAATCCTGGGGCATCAAAGCCATCCCTGGTCCCTGTCCCCTGCCCCAGCACAGCAGTCTGGCTGAGGTGACTGCCTCCGCGCCCTTCTTGGGAAAGGGGAAAAAGGGGGGGGGAAAAGAGAGAGAGAGAGAGAGAGAGAGAGAGAGAGAGAGAGAGAGAGAGAGAACGAGAGAGAACGAAAAAAAAAAACGAAAGGTCTGAACTACACAGGCTCTAGAGACAGAGGGGTTAATTAGATAACGAGGCTCTGCGGCTCACATAACACCTGAAGGGGGATCTCACACAGCCTGAAGTAAGCTACAACATGATATTAAAGAGTCTTGGCCACATTCACAGGAAAATGGAAAGTAGAACCCTTCTCCCAAGGCCGGTAGAGGGATAGGGGCGGAGGGTCCTCCTTGCCTGAGGGATGATGGATTGGGGTGATGGTAGAGGGAGAGGGATAGAGAAAAAGGAGAGGCCCCAGAGGCTAGGACTCGTCCCCTTTAATGTGGCAAAACGGCTCTCAGCCTGCACACTCCTTCCAACATCTTTGAGCCCACATTACTGAATGGGTTCAGGAAACTTGTAAGGAATCTGGAGCCTGTGTACAAATACAGGTGAAGTACAATCCTATCTCCTCCTCCTTTTCACACATCTCACAAAACTAGGAGCATGATAACCATCTGATTTGCTTTTGCTCCTACCAAACCAATTCAACTACTCTGCCTAGAGCAAGATTATTGGGGTCACAGACGAGCAAACACACTCCAAATAGGATAACAGCGCCGTGATCCCAGAATGTCACAAGTATCTCCCCAAACGCGAAAAACAAACGTTAAAACGGGGCAGGGGAAACTACACCAGATACAACTTTTTTTAAGAAGCAAATGTAATTTTTGCATTACGATCTATAAAAATCACACATCGAAGGTAAACTACAAACTAAGGTACACCTGGCAAATATTTTAAAGCAGGATTTGGATGAGTTTTTAATATCATTTCTCCAAAGAAAAACAAAAAAGCAACCCACCACCACCAACACAAAACTGTAACTTTGCCCCTTTAGTCCTGACTTTAATAAAATAATGATTCGTTGGGAAAATGGGGTATAAATCTTCATTTTGGAGGCAATTAAAGTGTTGATTTCATTCATGCCCCTGAGCGATTCTTGTAATTTGCTCAAATAGCTTTATGTACCCAGCACTCCGGAGCTTTTAGAAACCCATTTTCTAGTTAGGCTTGTTGGATTACAATTTTTATTCAACAACAGCTATCCAAGTTTTTCTCAGCTGAATCTGCATTTAACAGCTCCCTGGTTTTAGATAGTAGACAGTTTAACGCTGGATATAAGACTTAGGGAGTGTGAAGGGAATCTTCAACAATTCTATCTTTGGTTAGAGGAAGCCGATTTCCCTAAAACTCTTTGTTCCTCTCCTATTTATATATTTTGTTGAAAAATTTCTCACTCTCCCTTATCATCAAAACCTGGCATGGGTCCTGAGTTGCTCTTGCTTGTAAAATCAGACCAGCCAGTTCTCCCTGGACCTTATAAGAATAATACTAGTCCAATAAGCCCTGCTTATCTTTCCTAGAGACTAGAATACTGGGTAGTTTTTAAGAGGAAAGGGGGAGGGGGAAATCTATTAGAGGATGCTAAGGCTGAAGTGTAGGGTACTCTGGTAAGTAATCTATAAAATAACTCCCTGGCTGATAGTGCCCTAGATAATGGCAAACCTTGCTAGGGAAAACCTAGCCTGCTTGGTTGAGCCTTGCCTTAACAAAGAGAAGAAGGCTCTCCAGAGTCAACTGATCATGACTCCTAAGACTGCATTTACGTGCCAGATCATAAAGAAGGAATAACTGGATATTCTTTTATTTATTTATTTACTTAGCCGGGGGAAACAACTAAAATCCTCCCAACATGTTACAACAATTCACAACAATGAGCCACCCTGAACCCAGTTTAAGCTCATCCACTCTTCACATTTTAACTTTAATTGGCTTTTTGTAACTCCTTCTAACAATCCAGATAGAAGAGAAAGAAAGAGAGAGAGAGAGAGAGAGAGAGAGAGAGAGCCAGCAGCTCCAAATAAAAGTCATATGCCACCAATCAAACCAAGTGGAGAAGAAGGGGGGGGGGGAGGTGGAGAGAGAAGGAGGAAGGAGGCAGCAAAAGTCACCACTGTCACAGAGGTAGAGCGTTCACATTTTGTTAGAAACACATACAATCTCAAAAGCCACTAAACCAGCGGGTCCAGAGACAACGTAACAGCTGGAGGATGAGTGGAAGGGAGGGAGGGGGAAAAAGTCCATATTTATCTGTTTTTATAACCTCGGCCCGGTTTTATTTTTCTATTAAGTACAATAAAATGGGCGAGTTTGCAGCAAGCGCTGCACAAAGCAATGTTCAGTGAGGTCTAAAAGCGTTGGGCCGAGGAAAACTGACAAGACAGGCTAATGAACCGTATAGACAGGAAGAAAATAGCCAGCATTTGCTAGATTTCAAACCTTAGCTGTCTTTTTTAGACCACCTATCTTGGATTTATTATTAATAAAACAAAATAAATAGGTCCTTGTCTTTTCTTTGGAAGGAAAGAAAAATTCCTAAAACAAAAACCAACAACCAGAGGCAACCAATGGCTGTTAATGCTTCTATTATTATAAAGGGTAAATAAAATAAAGACAAAAATTAAAAGCGACAAGAAACAGGTCAAGTTTGCAGGCAATGCTTTTACAAGCTCATCTCGACAGGTCGAATCCCAGAGCAAGCCTTAATGAAGCAATAATAGCCACATTATTCAAAAATTTTCATTTCGATGGAAATGTATCTAAAAGGAACTTAATCATATGCAAATAATAAAAGGAGGCGATAGTGACCCAGTAAGCGATATGCATACAGATTTTTCCCCCAGTGATATTGAAGGCTGAAGATCCCATACCTGATCTGTTAGATTTGCTGATCTTGTTATATCTTCACTGTCTGATTTTGATCCGCCTTCTCTATCGTCTATCACCAAATCGATAGGCATTTTCCCTTTCAAACAGCTAATATACCGGTGGCAGAAATTGTCACATAATTCGTGTACCTACATTATAAAAGAAATAAAAAAATGGAAATATAATCAGGACTACATAAATGAAATTGACAAGTGCAATCCACCCCCCCTTGTGAGATCCAAAGTTCCAAATAGGGAAAACACACTGCAATTGTCCTCTAGAGACCCCCAGACGCATCCAGAATTAGGAATAACTTTCTTTTCTAGCAAAATAGAGATATCCCAGAAAATTGACAGTGACAAGATGATTCACAGGCTACAACATATTCAACACCCGTGTTAAATTCATCTGCTCCTGGGGCTGTGGTCATTAGAGAGGTGACCTGAGTGGGTGACACTTAAGGTAAACTATTTAATTTCATCCAGTTATTTAATCATAAATATTTCTCTAAGAGAATCTAAGAATAGAATAATTTTTTGTTGAAAGAGTTGCAGCACTCAGTGGCATATAAATACACCCAAAGTCCTTCCAATGTATTTTTATAAGGGGTTCCCATTAGTACCAAATACATTTCTTTTTTTTTTTTTTAAGGGAAATCATTTTGTCTTCAGGAACCCATAAAAAAAAAAAAACTTTCCCAAGATTTTTTAAATCCTTCAAAATGTGTTGAGGTAAATTAGCTCACAGGCCTAGCTATCACTGACATGTAAAAATGCACAAGAAACTCCTGTACTTGGATGTTAATGTTAGTTTGAATTAGAGTGCATTAAGCTTTTATTGATAAGATTTATAGAAGAGGTAACAAAATTGCTTTCTATTGCACTCTTTCTTAAGTAAGAAGGTGGGATGAGGGCAGTGATCACAAATTCAAGAAATTGACACAATTCTCAACTCTGCTTTGCCTCTGCAAAACATTTAATGAGCCTCCCTTACCATCTCCCAGAGTCTTACCAACCCCTCCTCCCTTTGCCTCCTTGCAGTCCTCAGTCTCTGACCTGCCTCTACTCTTAAGATCATCTATAAGAAACTCACTAAAACTAAACAAAAGTTCTTGCAGAAAGGCGAATGGGAAAGAAGGGAAAGACTGAGAATTAGAACTGTAAGAGTCCTAATTTATACAACAAGCCAGAAGCCGCATTTAGAATATCTGCTGTGATGCAGAGAATTGCAACTATATATACAAAGCTAGCAAGGTATTAAGATGAACACAAGGCCAGGGTGGTTTTTGATCCCAGTTCTAGTGGCTGAAATTGTAATTAAACTGAGAAGAGAAATGGACGCTAAGATTGGTCTTGACACTAATTAGCAGAAAGAAAGACATTTATGCAAATTTACCAGAAGCCTGAACTTCAGCAATTCTGAACCTTATGTAAGGGAGAGAGAGGAGGGGGAGAAATTACCTTCTCTAATTCCAACAGATGAAACCTTAATACTTGTATGGCTTGGATCATCTGCAAAGATACAAAAAGTATGAGCACCCCATTCTTGGATTTCAGAACATACTACAGCTGTCACTGATGAAGTTTATAACCTGATAGTTCTCACAGTAAATGGACTTATTTTGATTGATGGCATTAACACTAAAACTTATAGCAGTGACTTTGTACTGTCTGGAGGTTTTATTTTATTTCAAAACTAAACAAACACAACAATAACGCAGCTTTTAAATGATGAGGATCATAAATACTCCCCTCCCCCACTACTTTCCTCTTCCCCTTACTTTCCCCCAAAGTGTCATCTATTCATGACTATGGTTTCCGGAGAAGAAGAAGAGAGAGGATATTCCAAAAACATAAGTTTTGGTTTATTGCATTTCCAAACTTTTGCCGAACTTCACAGTCTAAAGAATTGTTTAAGCCATATCTAGAATGAAGTTCTTTTGAGGGCCGGCAGAAATTGGTAAACTTGGAGTGCATATGACAGACTCTCAGATAAGTCCCAGTCCTGATTAGAGTTGGGCAGCTTGGCTGTCATAAAAACAAATGCTTGCCTTTGGAAGGGGCTCAGCTCTTACTAGCTATCTCTCTGTGAGTTTATTTATCCGGAATCGCCACACTCTATCTATTGCAAGTAATTAAAAATATCCATGAAACAGGAACGTTTCATTGGGGGGTTGGGGCGTGGGGAGCCGGTAAAGGCTTTGAAAGCTCCAGGTTGTCAAGAGAAAAGCAAAGGAGCCTGAAGTTGGGGGAGGTGGTCAAAGTGGGGAGAAGGAGGCAGTTAAGGAAAAAGGAAAGGATGTCAACTCTTACCAAGTTATCCAGTTCAGGATTAGAAGAAAATAGAGGTTTTTCTGCGCGAATCTGAATACGAGTAAGAAGGGGAAAGGGGAAAAAACATATTTGAAAATCTGGAAGCCAAAGACACAGACTTTTTTTTTTTTTTTTGCTTCATTACCCTGTCGGGGGTCTATTATATAATCTCTAATGCAAAGATCGGCCAGACATGGTAGGTACATCACATAAACACTTAAATGATGTATTTAATAAGCCGAAAATACCAACAGATCTAGTACTTTACTCCTAGTTAAGCTAGCCACGGTCCATCTAGAGAAAGCGGCACGTCTCACACAAAGTAAAAACTCAGTGACATTACAATGTATCGTCACTACCATCACCAACACCACTATTATATTTAGAGAGCTTCCCAAGTTGGCTTTCTGGGGGAGGGGGAGGCGTAGGGTAAGATAGAGAAGCCAGTGGAAATAAAATCTAAATAATTTTAAAAAATAACCACTGGCAAGAACACACAATTGGAACATCCCTGAACAGCTGAAACACGCACAGTTTAGGATAAAATGTTGACTTGTTACTTTTTTGTCTTTTTTTGGGGGGTGGGGTGGGGGTGGGGAAGGAATTTTTTGCTGACCTGTTTGGCGAACACTGCTATGTCTTCATTGAAAGACTCTGAGGAGCAGACATCTCCGCCTGCTACCCCCGGCTCGCGGGGTGTGCAAGTAGCTAATTCACATTTCTCAAAAATCAGTGCTAAGAGAGGGAACAGGGGGTGTCTGCAAGAAAATACAACAGTCACAAACAAGAAGGTGGTTAGTCCTACAAATCAGTGGAAAAAGCTCCCAAGAAAGATATCCAGTTGAGCTAGAAGCGAATCCCCACCACCCTTTTTTTTTTTCCTTCTCCCCTCCCCCATGCCTCCCCGTTACTTCTCACCTACCCTTCAACCGAGAGACCTGAAGTCGAAGGCCCTGAGTCATGGACTGTATCTGAGGATCGTTTCAGCATATCTGGCCAGAGAAATTGTTAACATTTGCTAAGAATAAAACCAAAGCGGTTCCAGCAGCCATTTTGAATTAACTTTGCTACCCCCACAATCCCTCCTCCCTCCCTTCCAAATTTAGGACTTTCTGGAGGGGAAGGGGGTGGGGGTGGGGGGTTTGGAAAGGCTTGGTCAGATAGATTACTCAAATGCGGACGCTCAAATCCCAATGCATCGGTAATTTTAGTGTTCCAATGGGATTTGCAAACTTCGAAAAGCGGACCGCTCTGGCTGCTGCACCGACTCTATCCCGATTGCTCAAGTGATACACTGGATTGATTCAGTGGCATTCAGATAGCAGGAAGCTCTCTTATTTGACTCATCCCACAGTTCCCCTCCCCTGTCCCACCTCCCCACAAAAATAAAGTTACTTTAAATCTACTTTTAACCTTCCTTTGGGCTATGCAGTGCCACAAAGCTTCCCCGAGATAAAGCAAGTGGCCCGAATTTTGCCTATCTTAACTCAAGAAAAACCCCTTTCCAATGCTCAGGAAGGTGTTCCAAGTATTTATTAGCTCTCACGGCCTAGTAAGTAATTTAACAGTCTAGTGGGGTGAGGGGGGACTTTCCCAACAATAAAGCTACCCCCTCAGTTTTCTATCCTCAGTCTAAACCAATTGCAAGAAGGCTGCAAAGAGGAATATTGAAGTTTAAAACAAATCCTTCAGATTTGTGACCAGAAGATAAAGGAATAGGAGCGTAAACAGTAGAGAGTAATTCATACACAAATAAACACATGTGTGCAAAATATATTAAAATACAAGTCGTTTCCACAGAATAAAAATGGGTCTAAATTTCACCACAGCACAATAAACAGAAGTGAACTTTCCAGGAATAAAGGTAAAGAATAGACAGCTCAATGCCAAACCAGCTGACATTAGAAAATAGTGTACAAATTACAAGCACTACCACCCCAATCAGCCAAAGATTGCTAACCCAAAGCATCCAAATCCATTTCATTACACACTTCAAACTCAATCCTTTAATTTTCATCTTCATACCTAAGGTGTTTAAGCTCAAACTTTCATTCTGCTTTTAAACAGTTCACTGAAAGTACCTCTCCTTCGAAGCAGTGGAGAAACACTCATATCGAAAACATTTCTTAAAAATGCTGTTCCGTTTCCTCGTTCTGTATCATATTATTAGTGGCAGATTGAATTTACGCTTATTTTGCAAGATTAGCAATTCCGAATAATCGAAATCTCTAAGGTTTCTAAAGACAAAAAGTTTCTATCAGAAACAAAGGCGCCTACATTTATGAACAGAAATCGCACCTCTCCAGCCAAGGAAGAGCAAGAACTAGAATCAGGGTCTGAATTGAACAAATAGACCTTCGGACAACTTTTTTTATAGCAGTTATCATTAGAACCCTTTACGCAAAGTCACTGTACTTGAATGAAAAATTCAGCTTTGGGTATACTGTGATCAGGAAAAGGGGAGAAGAGGCAAGACGGCTCCATAGCATGCAGTTATAATGAAACTCGAAGTCACAAATATTTACCTACAACCTGAAGTTCAATGGCTTTACGCTTACCAACTGCTAGGAAAATCAGGGATTAATAGCATCTCATCTAGTAAACCTGATGCCAGTCGTACCTACCCATAAATGGCATCTTTATCTCTCTTTAAAGCGTCATTGACAGAGGAGCCCATGCTGGGGGCCATGGCGTTGGTGTGAGCTGTGTGCGGGTATTGATGAGAGTGCAGAGGAGGACCGTGATTCAGATGGTGAACTGGCTGCATGGATCTCGCAGCGTGAGGGTCCCCATACATCGTGGAGGGGATACCTACTCCATCCATCCCCCCGTAATGGGGTAAATCGTCGTACTGTATGACAGACAGGAAAAAAACCAAGGTTCAGAAGGCCAAGCAGTCATATGGGAAAATTCAGGGGAAGGGTTATGATGGCTTCTATCTTCTAGAAAGTCAGTTGAATTTGGGTTACTTAGGACTTCGGCAGATCTAGAACTATAAAGTGGGGCTTTAAAATCATTGCCATTCTTGCTAATGTTGCTACAAATACTGAGATCAGCCGTTTCAGGAACCTTGTCTATATAACCCATCTCTCCCTACTTTTACTTTAGAAATTCAATATTAGGAAGGAAGGAAGGAAGGAAGGAAGGAAGGAAGGAAGGAAGGAAGGAAGGAAGGAAGGAAGGACGAAGAGAAGGAAGGAAGGAGGGAAAAAAG
>NC_058131.1:120356009-120369544 GCF_016433145.1 Gracilinanus agilis | reverse complement strand
AGAGAAGGAAGGAAGGAGGGAAAAAAGGCAGGAAGAAAGGAAAGAAAGAGGGAAGGAAGGAAGGAAGGAAAGAAAAAAGTTCTCCAGGGAAATGGAAGATAAAAGTGTCTCTAGAAGGAAATTCAAAATCACAATAATAAAATATGCCGGGACACTGCTACAAAACTGGCTAGTTTCGACAGTCCCCTTCATAACAGGAAAAAAAAAAGTTAAAATTGAACAGCTACCACTAACTAGCACGTGAATTCACTCACGCCTTTTATTTTATCTCCTAGAATGTGTGCAGAAAGGCTATCCTAGAGGGCATCGTATCCACCCCCCCAAACACACACACACATTTTCACTACAAACAGCGAAATTGAGTAAAACTACTAAGCACAATTGTTAGTCAGAATTTAGGAAAGGCAACCTGTACCTATGTTAGAACCGAATTTGGAACTGGACACTGTTTTCCCAGGGGTAATGGGATAGGGGTAATGCCAATAGTTCAAGCAGTTCCTTATGATTATTATTGTTGTTATTATATTGTTATTATTATTATTTTAAAGTTTTCCTGTGGCAAACTTTCTCACCGATGTGGAGTCAGGTACACACGTATATTCCTCATCAGTTTATTAACCAAATTCAAAAGGGGTGGGTGGGGTGGGGGGATGTCAACAGTTTCTTATTGAAGAGAAACTACTTTCAAATTGACTGCCCTCCCCCTTTGATTCTGGTTTTGTGAAACTTAGCTACTTTAAATTTCTAAGTGTTTTATTCCAAGGGACCTCCTTCAAGATTCTGAGGTTCTGAGAGTGAAATTGACTCTCAAAGAAAAGAGGAATTGTCACCTTCATCTTCTTAAAGCAGAGGTGTGAAAAGAGTTTTGAAGAATGCTGACTTTTGCCTGAACCAAGAGTAAAGTAAAATGTGTCAGGCTGGTAACTAACTTTCTTTTGCAAATAGTGCTTCGAGTGGGCAGTATTACAATTTATGCAAAGAAAGCCTTTTTGTGTCCCTCCTTTTCTTTAATGGAACTGAGTTTAGTTACCATTGTCTCGATTTAATTTCTCCAAATCTCTATTCAAATACTAACAGGGAATTACTATAATATTTTGAAAGTAGGTAGTGCGAGGCTACTATAGAGCATTAAAGGAAAAAGCTAAACTTATAAAGCTTTCAACCCTGTTGTTGACTTTTGAAAAAATCATGCAAATTTAAATCTACTATTTAAATGAATAAAATGTTCTTGCCACAAAACACAGGCTCACACTACACAAAATAATTTGCTTGAAAAAAGCAAAACAATTCTGATGAAATCTCCGAGATGGACACAACTAGTAACATATTCAAAATTTAACTGAATATTTTAGATTAAAACAGCCTAAAACTAAAAGAAACTTTAAAAACTCAATTATATTATTTGTTATATTTTATTTATTTATTCTTAAAATCTGGTGTCTGAATTTTGCATTTTTGTTTCTATAGCTACTGTTCATGAATCTACTGAAAGCTTGACTCCGTGGTTTGATAGAATCAATAAAATATAAGTAACACAGGAAAAGTATATAGATAAAAATAAACAAATCCTCCCACTTCAGATCACCACTTTAGGGGCCTCATTCAAGAGAGAGAAAGGAAACTTTTGCAATATTTTTGTAAGCCATGTTTCAATTTATCTTACAATTGGAGTTCCATAATTTTGTTAATACGTACCCTTTGCGCCATCGGCCTGCCTGGCTCCCTTCCTACTTCAACTTCTAATATATCCTCTTTAAGGCCAGTGTGGAAAGAAACAAAAACTCAAACTCCCCCGGAAAAACAAGAACAACAACAACAATGATGGGGGGAAAATCCTTTAAAGTCTCCAGGAACGTGAGCAATCGGTTCCAAATCTTCAGTCTATTTGGACCTGAAGGAAGCGGTAGAGATAATAACTCAGCATAAAAGCGCTCCCGTTTCCAATACAGCAGCAGGGGTAAGAAAGCAGATCTTCTTTACCCCAAAATCAGTTTTTAAAAAAGAAAAAAAGTGCCCCTCAAACCCAACTAACAAATCTCATGGCTTTTTGCCACTCCAGCTGTCAATCACAGACGAGGTTGTCAACGTGGTGAATGAATGATGATCCGCTCTGTCTCTCTTCCACTGATCAGAGCACCTCAAATGTTAATATTCAACTGCACAAAGATAGAGCGCTCGCTTTCCTTGAATCAGTACTAATTCTTAATCTCTCTCTCTCTCTCTCTCTCTCTCTCTCTCTCTCTCTCTCTCTCTCTCTCTCTCTCTCTCTCTCTCTCTTCTCCTTCCTCCTCCTTCTTCCTCTTCTTCTTCTTCTTCTTCTTCTTTTCTCTTCTCTTTTCTTCTCTCTTTCTCCCCTCTCTCTCCTCTTCCTCTCTCTCTTTCTCTCTGCTGCACTGGAGAGAGATTAGAGGAGGAGGGTTAAAAAAAATGTCTGTCTGAGTTTGTCTTAAAGGAGCCACGATCGATGCTGCCCGCTTCCAGTCCCTGTGCGTGTGTAAAGTGTGTGTTGCACAGGCGGAGAGGTGGATTCCGACCAGAATGCTAGAACCCGGAAGTAGTGGTGGCCATAACAGGTCGCGTCTTACACAATGCACTGGGCTGCATCAACTAACATCCACTGCAGGGGTGGGTGGGTGAACCGAGTGCTCGACGCTTTGGAGAGACCGAGAAGCTTTCAATTAAAACGCAGAGGCAAGCAGGCAGGCAGGCAGGCGCGAGCGCGCGCGCGCTCACATACACACACACACACACACACACACACACAAACACACACACACACACACACACACAGGAGCACAAGCACACTGGGGCTGCTTTTCTTTTTAATATTTCTATCTTCTCCTCCCCCTCAAACATCCCCATCTCTCAGTCAATCTATTTAAACAAAGTGGTTATATCCACACAGGTCGGCCTTGTGAGTTATTTGCAGAGGTTCATTACTTTCCTAGAAATTATCGGGGGTCTGGCACTATTTTTTTTCTTCTTAAGGGTAGCTGAGGTGACCTAACCCTGAGAACCGCCCCCTCCCCCTGCGCCCGAAAATAGAAAGCCGGAGAGGAGAAAGAGAAGAGAAAAGAGAGGGGGTTAGAAAAGAGAGTCTCACGTTGCTCGAGGGAGGGGGGGATGCCTGCCTTTTGCAGATCTTTACCCCCAGACGCCCTGGGATCGATGCTTGGGCAAAAAATGGGGGAATGGTTAAGCCTTCCCATTTTCGTTCCTCACTACCATCCCCCACACACGTTCCCCCCCCCCCCCCCCCCGCCCTGCTCCTGCCTGCTACCTCCCCCCAGAGCGTTATGCTTCTAACATTGCTAAGTGACTGAGGGACTGAAACAATGAGATGAGCACAAGCAATCTGCCCCCAGTGCGTGTTTACAAACACTAAGCTATTTATGATCGCCGAAGATATAAACAAGACTCAGGGCTGGAGAAAGCTAGCGACGGAGCTCGAGCTGGCTGACTCGCCTAGGGGTGATTATTTTTTTCCGACTCCCGACTGTGTGAGCTATCCCCTCCGCCCAGACCGCGGCACGTCTGCCGAGGATCGGGGCCGGTCTTCTCCTAGAGCTGGAGACGCCTCCTCCCGCCGCCTTTGTCTACAAGAGGGAGCTTTTTTCCTCTCCACAGAACTCGCGGACAGCGCTCCAGCCTAGGATACTACTTCTCTCCGTTAACACCCGCCAACCGGCCCTTGACCACGGCGAGTCCTTCTAACCATTCTCTACATCTCCTTTCTTCTACCCCATCCGGGAAGAGGAAACTCTATGCTTTGGGAGAGAAAGAAGCACCTTTCTAAACGGAGCCGAAATTTGAAACTAAAACAAAGTCCCACACACATTTAGGAGTCAACTAACCAGTTGGGTGTATCCGCCCCCCCCCGCCCCCCGCCTTAAATATAGATATCTTGGGTATTTTCTTCTTTTTTCCCTCCCCCTGCCCCCACAATCCGTTTTGATTTTTCCGCCCACTTTCTTGGTTCTAATCTGCGGAGATTTTGCGCAGCAATTCGACGAACAAACTGAAAACCTTAACATCTGAGCAGGGCTCTCTGTTCTTTTCAGCGCAGGATTTCTCCCCACCTCTCCCCCCAAGCCTAAACCTCGAAGAAAACTCCCCCTGCGGTATGTTGGAAAATGAGCTCACCCAAATCTCGGTAGGCAGCAGTGGAGGAGGTTTGGTCCAATCAGCAGCGTCTTTCCCAAAGACAACCGTGCATTGGTTGGGGGGAAAATCAATTATCAAATAATCGATCAGCGGGGAGCTTCGATCTGCGGGGAGTGCAAACAGCTAGCGCTTATTCCCACACAGGCGGGGGCCAAAAGACTAAATTCTCCAAAAGCGAAGTGTTTTCACTCGTTTCCCTAGCTCTTCCAAAGCAGCTATTAGTTTCTGATCACACATTAACGTAGAGAAGGGGTTGAGAGTGGGATTGGGGTGAGGTGAGGGATGCGAGAGAGACCAAAGGGTATCCTTCTATTAGAGACGGAGGGTTTAGGCGCGAAAGATAGGAATCTTTAAAATAAATAAAACGGAAGTTCATTCCAGAACTTTATGGGTAAAGTGTAAGATAATGTCTGGGTAGGCAAGATGCTTCGGAAGTTTCTGATAAATTGGTTTATCTGGGGCTTGTAGGGGGGAAAAAGAGAACGAGAGTCAGTACCTCTTACTTTCTATAAAATAGCGTGCTACATCGTACTTAGAGCATTCTGATAGAAGAAGTGTTCTCTGCAACATTTCATATTTTCAAACTACACAATACATAATAATTATTTGTAGGGTCTATTCGAAACATTCTCTTTCTTTTCCATTATCTCCTGCCTGTCTCTCTTCCTCTCTTTCCTTCTCCCTCTGTCTCCGCTTTCCTTCTTTCTACCTCTCTCAATTTTCCGAGAAACCCAACATTGGCGTTTTGTCTATGCCATTTAACATTCTAAAGGTTCTGCCTAATTTTATTTTTGGAGATTTTATCTCGAAACAACTTAGACTGTTCGAAAAATGCGTTTCTAGCACGGTGACTTTTTAAAAATTAAAATGTATTTGTTTGTTACATTGAAATACCTAGTTAACTCTTTCCCTCCCTTCACCCATTAGAGAAAGCATCATTTGATAAAAAGATATATGTATACGTAAAACTATGTCTTATTTCTGTTTATCAATATATTTTTGTTTTTATTTTCAGAAGACTAAATCTAAGTTGCCCCTTTCTCTCCATTCCCACCTCCCCTCAAGCTTATCTTAACTTTATTCACAGATTTATCCATTCACTGTCATGTTCTTTACTTAGGCCACAGTGTTAAGTAAAAAGAGATCAAAGTGTAGCCTGTAGCCTGTACCTGTAACCTGTAACCTATAGCCAAAAAGTACTACTCACCCAAACAATGTAGAAATACAGTTTCAGAAGAAGAAACTCAGACTCTTAGGAGACATGCATTAGGGGCTTCAGTGCAGCAAAGATGCTGTGGTTTTACAAAACCACAGAGGCATTTTCAAATCACCCTGACAAGGGAAGTGATACAAGCAACCTTTCAAAGTTCTTCTCCTAGCAACACAAAAAGGCAACTGCCCCAACAGATAGACACCTGAATGCGTTTTCAAATGATCAGGTCAGTAGGTGCTTGAGAACTGTTTCAGAAAAGATCTGTCTTCAATCTGTCCAGTTGAGTGGAAGAGAAAGGTGTCAAACCACTCAGTAAAATATTAACATATAAAGGTTAGAGATCCCTAAATGAGTTGGAGAGATTGTGTAACTAAAATTCAATAGAGAGAAAATAGCTGTGAACTGGACTTGGATAACTAGTGTTTTCAATGGTTCTGAGGGGTTCTGAGAAGTGGAGGTTAAACAAACAAACAAAAAACACCTCACACCCAGTTTACATCTTAGCCTATTGCCAGCCACATCCAATTTCAAACTTAGGGAATAGTATTTGGATTCGGGCATTGCTTGGGTATGGATTAGGTGAGGTGGGGTGAGTGAAGAGAATTTTTAAGTATTTCTTGTTTTTGTCTTACAGTAATTTGGTCTTTTTTTTCTATCAGAAATAAAAGTAAATGTTTTCTGGTAAGTCTACTTTAAATAAAATCTTAAAACTTCAGAACATTTCTAAGTATTCAGCAATAACTTTGCTGTATGTCTTAAGTATTTAACATGTTCTACACTGACTTTTCATAAATGGTTATTAACAGGTCTCCTTTATTAAAAACATATTAGTTTTAACTTTGGCCTTCCTTCTTTCCTTCCTTCTCCTCCTCCTCCTCCTCCTCCTCCTCCTGTTCTTTCTAAAAGATCTTACTAGTTTGGGGAAATGCCCTTCTTTGCCCTAACTTTCATCTCCAACTCTTTCCCTCTCCACTTTAAATTAGGAACCTAACACAACTTACTAGGCTTTTATAAGATTAATTCAGAACAATCAAGGGACTAAAACACTTTTACAATGTAATTACAGTAGTACAAATTGTTTGCCCAAACCTCATTCTGGATAAGGATTTTACAATTAGCAAACAGTTATTACAGTTGGGACTTGCTGAGAGAAATTGCACTAAGGACGTCTAGAGTTGCAATATACTGGCCATAAAATTTTGTAAAAAATGAAAAAAAAATCTAGCTGGGCAGCAATTAATCATCTATTAAAATGGGAAAAAGTAAACGGGTATTTCTACTCTATTTCAGTAAACCTACCTCAACATTTATGTGTATTCTATGATGGCAACACTCTCCAACTCACTGCTGCCTTTTTAGGCAACAAAACTTTTTTTTTTTTTTTTTTTTTTTTTTTTTTTAAATTTAGCCAGAACGTGAGCTCCTCTGGTGACTCTTCACCAGCACTTGCTCCTCACCGGGCTTTGAAGTAATGGGCTTTGCATCCTCTGGCCACACTTTCCCTCCCAAATGTATCTTCTGGATAGAGAGATGAGGCAGAAGTTCTTTTCTTCTGCTTGCTCTAAAGGAGCAGTAGTTAGCTTGGGAATGTTTTTCTGTGACCATTTTTGACACCCTGATAGGGTGAAGATAGTGTGATAAGCCCAGAATTCTATTCTTTTAATTTTCAGAAAATTTGTGATTTGACCTTGTAGGTAAAGGCCTTTATCCTAAATTAGGAGACAACCCCAATTGATGAGTCAGATCTAAATTCTTTAAAATGAAAGAAACTCCTTCATTAGGAGGTATGCATGAGTATTAGCCATCCCAGAATAAACAAACGCTTTTTAATCAATCTAAGTTTGGTGGTTGTGTACACCTAAAGATAAGGGTTTATTATATGCCATAGTGACTTTTAAATGCCATTTTAAATGCTGTGATTGCTTTTTGGGTTTTCCTGTTGTGCTTATGCATTAGGCTTGTACTTTGGAAAGCACTAATAGAAAGAACACTCTTCCTTCCCCATTAACATTTGCATTTCAAAAAAACAGAACTAGGACTTGGGGATAGCCTAAAGAAAACATTTAAAAACTAGAGGAGATAATAGAGGAATGTTGTAGATAAGAGCTTGAAGTGATATAAGAA
Organism: Gracilinanus agilis; assembly: GCF_016433145.1. Lineage (NCBI taxonomy): Eukaryota > Metazoa > Chordata > Mammalia > Didelphimorphia > Didelphidae > Gracilinanus > Gracilinanus agilis. The sequence goes on along the minus strand of NC_058131.1, from coordinate 120,362,043 downwards.
AGGTACTAAAAAGCCAGGGCTAATGAATAGCTGTGAGAAAAGTGAAATAAAGTATTTAAAGACCTATTAAAGGGGGAAATCTGGCAAGGTGATAGCAAAGGGGGTTAACTGAAGGGATTAAGGAAGAAGTGAATTAAGTGTTCTTATGCATACAGGGTTGTAGGGAGTTAGAGATTTGTTTACTGGTTTCTGCTTCAGAAAACAAAGAATGTCTGGGTGCAGTTCAGAAGTCAACGAGAGGTCAGTTTAGGCTACCCAGGAGTCACAGTCAAATAGCTAAGTAACTATATTTTGAATGGATAATGTGAAAGTTAGAAATGTCTTATGAAAAAAAATGCTTTCATTAGATCTTTTTTCTATTTCAAATCTTTAGAATGTCTTAGTCTGGGGGGGGGGGGGAGGAACCCTACAGTGTTTAACATAATTACCAGCTCTGACATTTTCAGAAGTTATAGAGGCCTTTTATTAATTAAATGGAGGGCTTAATAAAATATGCCTAATAAAATTTACGGTTGTCTTAAAACTTTCTAAACACTGCTATAAATTCTTAATAAAATTAACTGGGAAATGAGTTACTAGCCCACACTTTTGTCACCTAAACTTCTACATAAGCAGTGAGTGCGGAGTGAAAGGGTTTTGGAAGGCTTTTTCTAAAATAAAAAATGAACTAAGCTCCCCAGCGTTTTATCTGAACGAAAAGTCATACTTAGGTAAGGGTCGGTTTCTTTATTTATAAAACTTTCTCATGCCTCCCCTTCCCCCAATAAACTTTCTATTTAAATAAGGCGAGGTAAGGACATATATTACACATACACATATCTACTCAGATGTGCTTATGCGTGCTTATGTGTTTAGGGATAAGTACCAAAGTCTCTTCTGAAAGCAACATTGCATTTTCTGGATGAAGTCATAAACTAAATAAAATAAAGGGATACGATAACAATGTAAAATCTTCGTACCCAATTACCCAGGCTCTCTTTGGAAAGCTGACTTTGTATCCCGCCAGACGAATCAAAAAATTAAATAACTCCGGACCTAGTTTCAATGTAATTAATGTTAACGTAACTTTTAAATGATCTATCTTCCACACCCTCTCCCTCCCGGTCTGCATTTTCTGATTTTTAACAGGCAGTATAGTATGTTCAGCACCAGCCGCTGCTAGTCCGTCTCTTTTGCAAAGATTCCTTTTTACGCTACCTTATTTTAAAACACCGGTGAGTCGTCTTTAGCCCTAGGATGCTTCCCTGCTAAACAAATACAAAGCCGTTTGTTTAAAGTGAACAATAAACTCGTTACAAACCAAACCAACCCAACAGCCCTGGTCGATTGTTTTGCATTCGAAGGCTAGATCTTTTGTGCCGTCTACTGGGCAATGGAAAAACTACAGCCTCGGCTTCTGAATCCCTTTTTCCTGTGTGTTTGTTATCCCTTGGAGTTTGAATTTTGATGTTAAGTAGGAAAAAGAAAAGCACCCCCAAGAAACAAGTTACACTTAGCAAATCGTTTAGTAGTTTAAAGTATATTTTAGGATAAAAAGGATAGGACATAAGTAGGGGAAGTCCCCAAATTCATCGAACTTGGCTTATGTTCACAAAGACTGCTAGATAAAAGGTAAACAGGCAAGATTAGGAATTTAGATGAACAGAAATTAGAAGAAAAGCTTATTGCTAAAACAATATGCTTTTTTAAAAATTGCCTCCTTGTTGGGGGATGATAGAGCCCATGCTAAACTCTTTGACTGCCTGGGTAATATGGACTCTATAGAATAGAATAGGAGTTTAATCTGTTCTGTTATTTATTGAAAAGAGTACTTTCAGGAGAGAGGAAATTAAATCAAAATCTGAAAAAAAATCAATTTATTTTTAAGAGATGGAAAAACCAAACATATCTCTACTTTCTAGGAAAACTTGTGTGAAAATGTGTAAACCTCATAAAGTAAGTAAATCTCATAGTTTGATGTCTTTATATAACTTCAACTACTTGAGGTCATCCTAAAATACTCTATAGACTTAGGTTATGATTGACTGATGTTTATACAGCTCTAGCAATATGTAGGCTTGTATGAAGCCTTCAGGAAGTGAGGAAGTGAGATACAGCCTCAGCTTTTTAATTATAATATTTCTATATTTAACAAAGCCAGAAGAAATGTACATATGTAGAATGTATATGCATATATATTTACATATGCATTTATATTTATTTGAGGAATATTAGTATAGTAGAGGTGATAGTTTTGCAGACAGGTCTGAAAATTATTAATAGTATTTATCTAAGTCTAAATTCCTAATTTAATTTTAATAAAACAGCATATGACAATTAGTAAGATGCTTTTAATTAATAAAGAACCAGATAGTCAAAAGGAGGCTTAGAACATTTTATCTTTAAAATCAGGCAGAAATATACTTAAATCATCTACTTGCAATATACATTTTGATATAGCATAAATTCTCCTTATAATTTTAAATGATGAATGATCCACTTGACACCTATTCTTAAACAAACTAGATTGCATAGTGAAAATACAGGATGGTTTCAATTGTAATTCAGGACTTTAAAAATGTTCTAATGTTAGTATATTAATTAAGAATATTTACTAGTTTAATTCTTATTTGGGGGGGCAGCACCTATCATTCAAACAGAAAAGTTATAGATGCCTGAAATATCTGAGAATTAAGTTGAGAGATAAGAGTTATCTCACAAGAAGGAATACTTCTAATTCTTCTAAATTAATAGTGGAAGTAGTAAACTATTTAGTACAGGTCTGGTATTCTTGGTCCATTAATAAAAATATAAGCAAGAGGCAAAGCCAAATGAATTTAGCTTTAGCATCCCACCTGGGATAAATGAAGGAACATATTCTGTGAAAAACGTCAGGCAAAATATTAAAAAGTAAGCAACATGTTGTACAGTTTTGTTGTTATCCAGTTGCTGAGAGGCTGCATAGGTCTTTAGAGTCAGGAAGAACTGAGTTCATGTCCTACCTTTTAAACATCCTTGTATGACTCTGGACCAATCATTCCTTAGTGACTCTCTAAGCTTCACTACATTTGTCTACGAAGTGCTTTGGTAGAAGGAGTTTGAAGAGGTGTGTGTGTGTGTGTGTGTGTTATGTATGTAAATTGAACTACTGCTGGTGATTCATCCCATCCAATCCAAAAACAAAAGTTCAAGTTTTTCTGTATTTGGAGAATAAATATCTTAGTTGTTAAAACAGGATATGGAAGAGAGAAAACAACAGCAAAGTATTTGTTTGATGCTAAGATAGTTTTTTCACTTAGGTATATTCACAAATGTTCTTTTCTGGGTAAAATTTCCTCAAAGCACAGTAGGCAGGACTTTTACCCATTCTCCTTTAATTAAAAAAAATTATTAGGCTGTGATATTTTTCAAGGATATCATATAACGTTTACCTAATAGTGTTCTTCCATGACTGACTTGAGTCAATGTCACTTTTAAAGATTATAACTAATGGATGAAATAAAGAGCCCAATATTGCACACAAGACAGATTGCTTCTCTATGTGGGTCAGCACCGAGTCAATGTCCTTTCTCCTGATCTGATGAAGGATAACTTTATTTCCGTCTAGTGCAATGGACATCCTTATGGATCTTAATTAAGAGGCTGAATTTCTGTTCCAAGCAATACATGCAAATTCCCTCCTGTTCGGATTCTCATGTTTTGCCCATTTGTTTTCTAGGAAAAGAGAGGAGGAAAACTGCCTGCACTTTGCAATCTAAGGCTGACACACTACCATCTTCTCTTCACTGATTTCCCTTGTGCTGTCCTCTCCCACCCACGTTTTCGCCCCTGGAACTGTTATTCTCTGTTTTGACCTTTTCCACGTCCCTTTGCATATAGATGGGAAGTCTTCTGATGCCCCAAGGCCCCTCTCAGTCAGCAAGCTGCCCGAGTGCAGGCCGGAATTAGGGAACTGGCTAGCTACTTCTGAAGGAGGAATGAATGAAGGAGCGGGGTGGGGTAGTGAGCACAGGAAGAGGGAAAGGAGGTTGCCATCCTAAATCTTATTCACCCTGAGGTACTGCAGGAATATGGGAAGGGAGGAAGGAAAGACCCTTCTCTCTAGCGAACAAGTTCTTTCTCTGCACTTCCTTCTCCCCAACACTTTGACCACCTTTTCATTTCTTATCAATTCTCCCCTCAGGCTCCGATTGCTGTCTTCTGGGAGGATTGGAGGGGCCACCGCGTTTAAACCAGGTTTAAGGCAAAGAGAGAGCTAGAAGTGGGTTGGGTGGTGGGGGGACAGGGGCTGGGCCAAGTTATCAAACTTTTTTAGATATGGGATCAGATTACTTCTTCCCCCTCAGAGCACCCTCCAGCCAGGCGCTCCTTCCTCTAGCTGCTAGGAGCTTGATTCTCTGGGAACGTACTGTCCGTCTTCCAGTCAAGCCTAGGGAAGCTCTTGTATCTGCTCCTCCTCTCCCCTATGACACCCGCTCCGCCCTCCTTCTCCAAGGTCTCACCTGGCTTTTTGGTGCTCTTGCTTTGCTTACTCCACAGGGCTTTGGAGACCCTGTAGGGATGGTGCCTGGAAAACCTTTAGTGGTCCCTCCCTCTCTTTCTTTCCCAGTTCTCCTCCTCCTCAAAGGCCTTTGCTGAAGAGATGCTTAGGGTTTGGGAACACACCAGGTCAGAGATTCCCTTCCCCTTCTCTCCCTCCCCCTTTCCCCTCTCCCCCTCACTGCATCAGCGTTCCTCTTCTCGAACCGTGCCTCCCACAGCTGGAAACAGGGGGAATTTGTCGCCGACGTTATTATTTCAGGTGTGCTAATGGGATTAGAGCCCGTGTGAAAAATGTGTGAGGATTAATGCAATTCCATCTCCCAGGTACCAGCTGCCACCCCTGCCTGCATAGCTTGAGGATGTAACCCAGAGATGAAAAGTGAAGGCTCAATCCCCAGCCCCTCACCCCAACCTCAACTCAATTCTCTTTCTTCTTCCCTACTTCCCAGTCCCTAGCTGGACCTGACAAGTGAAAGGCATGTCACTTTGGGGTCTGGTCCTCAGTTCTGGGAACAAATCTCACACTTTTCTGGAAGCTGTGAATTGGGAGGAGAGAGACGGACAGAGACAGAGACAGAGAGATAGACAGAGACAGAGAAACAGAAACAGCCAAACAGGGAAGCAGTCAGAAATGAGAAATAGGGAGATAAAGATAAAGACACAAACTCAGAAAAAGCTTGTACTTTGAATAAGGAAATAAGGAAAAGGGAGAAGAGAAGCCATATTTCTCTGTGAGAAAAGGAGCCTGGAGTCTTCTGGTGCCCACAGAGTCCACTCAAGTCCTATACCTGAGTATAGACCAGACTTAGAGAACTGGCTGGCTGTTTCTGCTCGAAGTCTTCCTCACCAGGCCACTACTTCTTTATTCCAGTGTATTGTCATATGAATCTAAGGGTGCATTATCATAGTTTTCATAATTGTGTATTGACTTAATTAAATGGATCCACAAAGTTATTTGATCATTGATCTTGTTCACTGGCAAACAATTCTCTAGAAAGTTAGAAGGAAGGTTGGGAGGAAGGAAGGAAGTAAAGAAGGAAGGGAATTTATGTGATTTCCTCAGCCAAAATAGAAATATTATTATTTAAACCCTTAACTTCTGTGTATTGGCTCCTAGGTGGAAGAGTGGCAAGGGTGGGCAATGGGGGCCAAGTGACTTGCCCAGGGTCACATAGCTGGGAAGTGTCTGAGGCTGGATGTGAACCTAGGACCTCCCGTCTCTAGGCCTGGTTCTCAATCCACTGAGCTAGTTCTTTTTTAAAACGAAAAGTCCCTTGTTATTCCAGAAATCATTTTGATCTTTCAGTATATTAAGTATAAATCTATAGTGATTTTGACTATCCTGTCTTTCTTTTCCCTTTCTTCCATCCTTCCCTTAATTTCTTCATCCTTGCACCCCCCACACACACACCCACAGCACTTTTTGTTTTTTCCTTCCTTCCTTCCTTCCTTCCTTCCTTCCTTCCTTCCTTCCTTCCTTCCTTCCTTCCTTCCTTCCTTCTTCCTTCCTTCC